>NC_143031.1:36432500-36695000 GCF_057628025.1 Oncorhynchus mykiss | reverse complement strand
CCCTGTCCTCCCTCTCTACCCCTCAATCTGCCCCAATCACTCTCTCCCCTGTCCTCCCTCTTTACCCCTCTAATCTGCCCCAATCACTCTCTCCCCTGTCCTCCCTCTTTACCCCTCAATCTGCCCCAATCACTCTCTCCCTTGTCCTCCCTCTCTACCCCTCAATCTGCCCCAATCACTCTCCCACCTGTCCTCCCTCTCTACCCCTCTACTAATCTGCCCCTAATCACTTTCTCCCTGTCCTCCCTCTTTACCCCTCAATCTGCCCCAATCACTCTCTCCCCTGTCCTCCCTCTCTACCCCTCTATCTGCCCCAATCACTCTCTCCCCTGTCCTCCCTCTCTACCCCTCAATCTGCCCCTAATCACTCTCTCCCCGCTCTCCCTCTCTTTACCCCTCAATCTGCCCAATCACTCTTCCTGTCCTCCCTCTTTACCCCTCAATCTGCCCCTGTATCAGTCCCTCCCTTGTCCTGCCTCTCTACCCCTCAATCTGCCCCAATCACTCTCTCCCTTGCTCCCTCTTTACCCCTCAATCTGCCCAACCACCTTCCTCCCTGTCCTCCCTCTTTACCCCTCAATCTGCCCCAATCACTTTCTCCCTGCCCCCTCCCTCTTTACCCCTCAATCTGCCCCAATCACTCTCTCCCCCGTCCTCCCTCTCTACCCCTCTAATCTGCCCCAATCACCTTCTCCTGCCCTCCTTTACCCCTCAATCTGCCCCAATCACTCTCTCCCCTGCCCCCTCCCCCTGTACCCCTCAATCTGCCCCAATCACTCTCTCCCCCTGCTCCCTCCCTCTTTACCCCTCAATCTGCCCCAATCACTCTCTCCCCTGCTCCCTCCCTCTTTACCCCTCAATCTGCCCCAATCACTCTCTCCCCTGTCCTCCCTCTCTACCCCTCAACCTTTATCTTCTCTCTCCTCTCTCCCCTCCTCCTCTGCTCCCTTTCTTGCTCCCATGTCCTCTCTATCTTCCACCCCATGTATCTCCCTCCTCTCCTCCTCTCCCCTTGCTTCTTCCCTCTCTTCTCTATGTCTCCAGGTTTCCTGAGGATCAGGGAGATGCGTGACATCACGGCTGTAGCTGGAAGGAACACCTTTATAACCTGTCGTGTGATTGGTTACCCATACTACTCTATCAAGTGGTTTAAGGACGGCATGCTGCTGCCCTACAACCATCGCCAGGTTGTGTATGAGAATGGAACCCTGAGGCTGAGTGATGTGCAGAAGGGCATGGACGAGGGTACCTACCTGTGTAGTGTGCTCATACAGCCACAGACCTCCATTGACCAGACTGTCCACGTCACTGTGAAAGGTAGGGGACTGGACAGGGGTGGGGACAAGGGAAATACAGGTATGGGAAAGGGAGTAGGTATGAAAACTACCAATGACAGGCTGTTCACTACAATGCAGTGGATTTGTTGAAAGTCACCAACGTTTGGGCAATGTTTCTTCCTAGACGTAACCAGACACTCAGCTCAACAGGGTCTTCACACCATGGTGTTAAAAGCATATAGCTTTATATGGATGTGTATGTGTGTGTTGAGTGGGTTGTAGAGGTGTGTGTATGTGTGTGTTGAGTGGGTTGTAGAGGTGTGTGTGTGTGTGGGGGGAGCTGTAGAGGGATGTGCATGTGTGTGTTGGGGGGGCTGTAGAGGTGTGTGTGTGTGTGTTGAGTGGGTTGTAGAGGTGTGTGTATGTGTGTGTTGAGTGGGTTGTAGAGGTGTGTGTGTGTGTGTGGGGGGAGCTGTAGAGGGATGTATATGTGTGTGTTGGGGGGGGCTGTAGAGGTGTGTGTGTGGCGTGTGGGGGGGGGGCTGTAGAGGTGTGTGTGTGGGGGGAGCTGTAGAGGTGTGTGTATGTGGGGGGGAGCTGTAGAGGTGCGTGTGTGGTGTGTTGGGGGTCTGTATTTGTGTGTGTGGTGTGTTGGGGGGGCTGTAGAGGTGTGTGTGTGGTGTGTTGGGGGGGCTGTAGAGGTGAGTGTGTGTTGGGGGAGCTGTAGAGGTGTGTGTGTGCGTGTGTGTGTCCCTGATTTAATTCGATTAATCATAATGAGGCCCAGATTAAATCCCACATGTTCTAGCTGACACTCCCACCCCCACCCCCTCCGCTACTATGGCAACGGCATGACTTCTTCCACCAGTTGGCTTCTAATCAGAGCCCCTATTATGGGCTAGTGGAGATGGCAGGGGTGGGCAAGTCAGGGGCAGTACTACACTGGCCAACAGCTTGCTGGTGCCCTCTCTCACACCCAAGGTGTCCAATCCAGTCCACACACTCTCTCACGCTCTCCCTTTCTCTGACCTCTAACCCCTGACCTCTGTAACCTCTGCCCCCCAGTGCCGCCCCTGATCCAGCCCTTTGACATCCCTTCCACGTCGGTGGGAAAGCTGATGTACATCGCCTGCGTGGTGTCGTCAGGTGACATGCCTATCCGCATCACCTGGCACAAAGATGGGCAGCTTATCGTGCCTGGCTCCGCCTCCGGCGTTGGCATAGAGACCAAGGAGTTCATGAGCTCCTGCAGATCTCCAAGGTGACCCTGAAGCACAACGGCAACTACACCTGCATTGCTAGCAACGCCGCGGCAACCGTCAGCTGGGAGAGACAACTGATCGTCACCGGTGAGAGAGGGAGGAGGGGAAGAGATGGGAGGAGGGGGAAGAGATGGGAGGAGGGGAAGGGATGGGAGGAGGGGAAGAGATGGGAAGAGATGGGAAGAGATGGGAGGAGGGGGAAGGGATGGGAAGAGGGGAAGAGATGGGAGGAGGGGAAGGGATGGGAGGAGGGGAAGAGATGGGAAGAGATGGAGGAGGGGGAAGGGATGGGGAGAGGGAAGAGATGGGAAGAGATGGGAAGAGATGGGAGGAGGGGAAGGGATGGGAGGAGGGGAAGAGATGGGAAGAGATGGGAGGAGGGGAAGAGATGGGAGGAGGGGAAGAGATGGGAGGAGGGGAAGGGATGGGAGGAGGGAAGAGATGGGAAGAGATGGGAAGAGATGGGAGGAGGGGAAGGGATGGGAGGAGGGGAAGAGATGGGAAGAGATGGGAGGAGGGGAAGAGATGGGAAGAGATGGGAAGAGATGGGAGGAGGGGAAGGGATGGGAGGAGGGGAAGAGATGGGAAGAGATGAGAAGAGATGGGAGGAGGGGAAGGGATGGGAGGAGGGGAAGAGATGGGAAGAGATGGGAAGAGATGGAGGAGGGGGAAGGGATGGGAGGAGGGAAGAGATGGGAAGAGATGGGAGGAGGGGAAGGGATGGGAGGAGGGGAAGAGATGGGAAGAGATGAGAAGAGATGGGAGGAGGGGAAGGGATGGGGAGGAGGGAAGAGATGGGAAGAGATGGGAGGAGGGGAGGGATGGGAGGAGGGGAAGAGATGGGGGAAGAGATGAGAAGAGATGGGAGGAGGGGAAGAGATGGGAAGAGATGAGAAGAGATGGGAGGAGGTAGTTGAAAAAAGGTGGTGGGTGAGATGCAGCAAGAGGGTTGAAAATGTGTGGTGTTGAAGAATCAAGGGAAGGGCTGATTGGGTATAAGTGTCATTTGAAATGATAATAGTTATTATTGGTGAATAATGAAGAACCTCCACCATTTTAGAGATGTTATCATGTATAATGACTGTTATTCTTGATACTGATTGTAACCAATATACATTTTTTGCATTCTCAGCTCCCCCTCGCTTCGTGGTACAGCCTAACAACCAGGATGGGATCTATGGGAAGGCAGGAGTACTCAACTGCTCTGTGGAGGGATACCCTCCTCCCAAAGTCATGTGGAAACACGCCAAAGGTCCTGCAGCACTGACATCAACTAACTAACTGTCTACTATTCCATTCATCTTAGTAAAACAATTTTTTTATTCTCTACTGTAACATCATAACTTAGAGACCATGACCACTATGGGTAACTTTGAGTTGGCCTGTCCGTGCCGTTCCCTCCCTGTAGGTATAGGGAACCCCCTAGCAGCACACCCTGTGCCTCTGACTGGTCGGATCCAGATCATGGGGATGCTCTGCGAATCCCGTCATGTCCTGGGAGGATGACCGGGGATACTACCTCTGTCAGGCCTCCAACGGAGTGGGCTCTGACATCAGCAAGAGCATGGTTCTTACTGTCAAGAGTGAGTAGCCTCTCTCTCTGTCTCTCTGTCTCTGTCTCTCTCTCTTTCTCTCCGCTCTGACCCAGGCCCTGGGCTGAGCTTGGTTCTCCCCTCCTGTTTGACCCCAGCCCTGGGCTGAGTCTGGTTCTCCCCTCCTGTTTGACCCAGGCCCTGGCTGAGCTTGGTTCTCCCCTCCTGTTTGACCCAGGCCCTGGCTGAGCTTGGTTCTCCCCTCCTGTTTGACCCAGGTCCTGGCTGAGCTTGGTTCTCCCCTCCTGTTTCACCCAGGCCCTGGGCTGAGCTTGTGTTCTCCCCTCCTGTTTGACCCAGGCCTGGGCTGAGTCTGTTCTCCCCTCCTATTTGACCCAGGCCCAGTGTCTTGGCTGTCCTGTGTGTCCTGGTTGTCCTGTCTGTCCTGGCTGTCCTGTGTGTCTTGGCTGTCCTGTGTGTCCTGGCTGTCCTGTGTGTCCTGGCTGTCCTGTGTGTCCTGGCTGTCCCTGTGTGTCCTGGCTGTCCTTTGTGTCCTGGCTGTCCTGTGTGTCCTAGCTGTCCTGTGTGTCCTGGCTGTCCCTGTGTGTCTTGGCTGTCCTGTATGTCCTGGTTGTCCTGTGTGTTCTGGCTGTCCCTGTGTGTCCTGGCTATCCTGTGTGTCCTAGCTGTCCTGTGTGTCCTGGCTGTCCCTGTGTCTTGGCTGTCCTGTATGTCCTGGCTGTCCTGTGTGTCCTGGCTGTCCCTGTGTGTCCTGGCTGTCCTGTGTGTCCTGGCTGTCCCTGTGTGTCTTGGCTGTCCTGTGTGTCCTGGCTGTCCTGTGTATCCTGGCTGTCCTGTGTGTCTTGGTTGTCCTGTCTTTCCTGTCTGTCCTGTGTGTCCTGGCTGTCCCTGTGTGTCTTGGCTGTCCTGTGTGTCCTGGCTGTCCTGTGTGTCCTGGCTGTCCTGTGTGTCCTGGCTGTCCTGTGTGTCCTGGTTGTCCTGTGTGTCTTGGCTGTCCTGTGTGTCCTGGCTGTCCTGTGTGTCCTGGCTGTCCTGTGTGTCCTGGCTTTCCTGTGTGTCCTGGCTGTCCTGTCATTCCTGTCTGTCCTGTGTGTCTTGGCTGTCCTGTCTGTCCTGTGTGTCCTGTGTGTCCTGGCTGTCCCTGTGTGTCTTGGCTGTCCTGTGTGTCCTGGTTGTCCTGTGTGTGGGGAAGAGGTGGGAAGAGAGGAGGAGGAAGAGAGGTGGGGAAGAGAGGAGGAGGAGAGAGGAGGAGGGAGAGAGAGAGGAGGAGGAGAGAGGTGGAAGAGAGGAGGTTGAGAGAGGTGGGGAAGAGAGGAGGAGGAGAGAGGAGGAGGAGAGAGGGAGGTTGAGAAGAGGGGAAGAGAGGAGGAGAGAGGTGGGGAAGAGAGGAGGAGGGAGAGAGGAGGAGGAGAGAGGTGGGGAAGAGAGGAGGAGGAGAGAGGAGGAGGAGAGAGGTGGGGAAGAGAGGAGGAGGAGAGAGGGTGGGGAAGAGAGGAGGAGGAGAGAGGTGGGGAAGAGAGGAGGAGGAGAGAGGTGGAGAAGAGAGGAGGCATGCAGACCACTACTATACAGGCGGAATATACTGACTACTATACTATACTATACATGTTGGAATATACTACTATACATGCGGCAAATACATGCGGCAATACTGGGACTACTATATACTGACTACTATACATGTGGGTATACATGCACTACTATATATGATGACTACATACATGTTGGGGAATATACCATGTTGATAAATATGTGGCAACAGACTACTATACATGCTGGCAAAGAGGACCACCACTATAGATGATGCACTATACACGTTGGTATATATGCACTATGTATATATGTTGGGATATACTATGTACTCAACTATACAGGTCAAATATATGATGTTGATACATGCGGCAAATACACCAAACTACAGGTTGGCAAAGTACATGCACTACTATATACTGATGTACTATACAGGATGAATATACTAAACTACCATACATACTATACATGTATACATATGTATATACTATGTATACATGTGGCAATATACTATATTATGTATATATGTGGAATACATGATGTACTATACTATGCACCACAGCGGAATATACCACCACTATAGACTACTACTATACATGTGGCAATACAGACCACTACTATAATATGACTATACAGGTCGGCAATATACTACTATGATACACTACTTACTATACATGTGGCAATATACTGATGACTATACATGCATGACTATACATGTACTACTATACACTGTACTACTATACATGCTGGCAATACATGCATGTACTATACATGTGGCAAAGTACACCACTACTATAACAGGCGTCAAAGTACCTACCTACACATGTACCCACCATACATGTGGCAAATATACTACCTGCAATATACTATGTACTATACATGTTGGAATATATACCTAGCACATGTACCCACTATACATGCTGTATATACGAGGAGGAGAGAGGTGGAGAAGAGAGGTGGAGGAGAGAGGTGGAGAAGAGAGGAGGAGGAGAGAGGAGGGGAAGAGGGGAGGAGGAGAGAGGTGGGGAAGAGAGGTGGAGGAGAGAGGTGGAGAAGAGAGGAGGAGGAGAGAGGTGGAGAAGAGAGGAGGAGGAGAGAGGAGGAGAAGAGAGGAGGTTGAGAGAGGTGGGGAAGAGAGGAGGAGAGAGGTGGGGAAGAGAGGAGGAGGAGAGAGGAGGAGGAGAGAGGAGGAGGAGAGAGGTGGGGAAGAGAGGAGGAAGAGAGAGGAGGAGGAGAGAGGTGGGGAAGAGAGGAGGAGAGGAAGAGAGGTGGGAGAGAGTTGGAGGAGAGAGGTGGGGAAGATAGGAGGAGGAGAGAGGAGGAGGAGAGAGGTGGGGAAGAGAGGTGGAGGAGAGAGGTGGAGAATAGAGGAGGAGGAGAGAGGAGGGGAAGAGGGAGGAGGAGAGAGGTGGGGAAGAGAGGTGGAGGAGAGAGGAGGGGAAGAGAGGAGGAGGAGAGAGGTGGGGAAGAGAGGCGGAGGAGAGAGATGGAGAAGAGAGGAGGTTGAGAGAGGTGAGGAAGAGAGGAGGAGAGAGGTGGGGAAGAGAGGAGGAGTAGAGAGGAGGAGGAGAGAGGTGGGGAAGAGAGGAGGAGGAGAGAGGAGGAGAAGAGAGGAGGTTGAGAGAGGTGGGGAAGAGAGGAGGAGAGAGGTGGGGAAGAGAGGAGGAGGGAGAGAGGAGGAGGAGAGAGGTGGGGAAGAGAGGAGGAGGAGAGAGGAGGAGGAGAGAGGTGGGAAGAGAGGAGGAAGAGAGAGGTGGGGAAGAGAGGAGGAGGAGAGAGGGTGGGGAAAGAGAGGAGGAGGAGAGAGGAGGAGGAGAGAGGTGGGAAGAGAGGAGGAGGAGAGAGGAGGAGGAGAGAGGTGGGGAAGAGAGGAGGAGGAGAGAGGTGGAAGAGAGAGGTGGGGAAGAGAGGAGGAGGAGAGAGGTGGGGAAGAGAGGAGGGGACGAGTGGAGGAGGAGAGAGGTGGGAAAGAGAGGAGGGGAAGAGAGGAGGGGGAGAGAGGGTGGGGAAGAGAGGAGGAGGAGAGAGGTGGAGAAGAGAGGAGGAGTAGAGAGGTGGGGAAGAGAGGAGGAGGAGAGAGGTGGAGAAGAGAGGAGGAGGAGAGAGGAGGAGGAGAGAGGTGGGGAAGAGAGGAGGAGGAGAGAGGAGGAGGAGAGAGGTGGGGAAGAGAGGAGGAGGAGAGAGGTGGAAGAGAGAGGTGGGGAAGAGAGGAGGAGGAGAGAGGTGGGAAAGAGAGGAGGGGAAGAGAGGAGGAGGAGAGAGGAGGGGGAGAGAGGTCTGGAAGAGAGGAGGAGGAGAGAGGTGGGGAAGAGAGGAGGAGGAGAGAGGAGGAGGAGAGAGGTGGAGAGAGAGGAGGAGGAGAGAGGTGGGGGAGAGAGGAGGAGGAGAGAGGTGGCGAGAGAGGAGGAGGAGAGAGGTGGAGAAGAGAGGAGGAGGAGATAGGTGGGGAAGAGAGGAGGAGGAGAGAGGTGGGGAAGAGAGGAGGAGGAGAGAGGTGGAGAAGAGAGGAGGAGGAGAGAGGTGGGGAAGAGAGGAGGGAAGAGAGGAGGAGGAGAGAGGAGGGGGAGAGAGGTGGGGAAGAGAGGAGGAGGAGAGAGGTGGAGAAGAGAGGAGGAGTAGAGAGGTGGGGGAAGAGAGAGGAGGAGGAGAGAGGTGGAGAAGAGAGGAGGAGGAGAGAGGAGGGGAAGAGAGGAGGGGACGAGTGGAGGAGGAGAGAGGTGGGAAAGAGAGGAGGGGAGAGAGGAGGAGGAGAGAGGAGGGGAGAGAGGTGGGGCAGAGAGGAGGAGTATATATGTATGTATATATACTATGTATATATATGTGGCAATACATGCAGGACTATACAGTGGGTATAAATACAGGACTACTATACAGGACTACTATACAGGTGGGTATAAGTACATGCACTATGTATACAGGTCGGCAAATATATGTACTACTATATATATGGGTTAATATATGATGACTATACATGCTGCAGAACAGACTACCTACTATACAGGTGGCAAAGGTACATGGATGCACTATACATGTGGCAAATACATGCATGACTACAGGTTAAATATACTTACTAGGAGAGAGGTGGGGAAAGAGAGGAGGAGGAGAGAGGTGGGGAAGAGAGGAGGAGGAGAGAGGTGGAGAAGAGAGGTGGAGGAGAGAGGTGGAGAAGAGAAGGTGGGGAGAGAGGAAGGGGAAGAGAGGATGAGGAGAGAGGTGGAGAAGAGAGGTGGAGGAGAGAGGAGGGAAGAGAGGAGGAGGAGAGATATGGTGAAGAGAGAGGAGGAGGAGAGGTGGAGAAGAGAGGAGGAGGAGAGAGGAGGGGAAGAGGGGAGGAGGAGAGAGGTGGGGAAGAGAGGTGGAGGGAGAGAGGAGGGGAAGAGAGGAGGAGGAGAGAGGTGGGGAAGAGAGGAGGAGGAGAGAGGTGGAGAAGAGAGGAGGAGGAGAGAGGAGGGGAAGAGGGGAGGAGGAGAGAGGTGGGGAAGAGAGGAGGAGGAGAGAGATGGAGAAGAGAGGTGGAGGAGAGAGGTGGAAAAGAGATGAGGAGGAGAGAGGAGGGGAAGAGGGGGAGGAGGAGAGAGGTGGGGAAGAGAGGAGGAGGAGAGAGGTGGGGAAGAGGGGAGGAGGAGAGAGGTGGGGAAGAGAGGAGGAGGAGAGAGGAGGAGGAGAGAGGTGGTGAAGAGAGGAGGAGGAGAGAGGAGGAGGAGAGAGGTGGGGAAGAGAGGAGGAGGAGAGAGGTGGGAAGAGAGGAGGAGGAGAGAGGAGGAGGAGAGAGGTGGGGAAGAGAGGAGGAGGAGAGAGGTGTGGAAGAGAGGAGGAGGAGAGAGGAGGAGGAGAGAGGTGGGGAAGAGAGGAGGAGGAGAGAGGTGGGGGGAAGAGAGGAGGAGGAGAGAGGTGGGGAGGAGGGGAGGAGGAGAGAGGTGGGGCAGAGAGGAGGAGGAGAGATGTGGGGAAGAGAGGAGGAGGAGAGAGGTGGGCAAGAGAGGAGGGGACGAGTGGAGGAGGAGAGAGGTGGGGAAGAGTGGAGGGGAAGAGAGGAGGAGGAGAGAGGAGGGGGAGAGAGGTGGGGAAGAGAGGAGGAGGAGAGAGGTGGAGAAGAGAGGAGTAGAGAGGTGGGGAAGAGAGGATTAGGAGAGAGCTGGAGAAGAGAGGAGGAGGAGAGAGGAGGAGGAGAGAGGTGAAGAAGAGAGGAGAAGGAGAGAGGTGGGGAAGAGAGGAGGAGGAGAGAGGTGGGGAAGAGAGGAGGAGGAGAGAGGTGGAGAAGAGAGGAGGAGGAGAGAGGTGGGGAAGAGAGGAGGAGGAGAGAGGTGGGGAAGAGAGGAGGAGGAGAGAGGTGGAGAAGAGAGGAGGAGGAGAGAGGTGGGGAAGAGAGGAGGAGGAGAGAGGTGGGGAAGAGAGGAGGAGGAGAGAGGTGGGAAGAGAGGAGGAGGAGAGAGGAGGAGTAGAGAGGTGGGGAAGAGAGGAGGAGGAGAGAGAGGAGGAGAGAGGTGGGGAAGAGAGGAGGAGGAGAGAGGTGGGGAAGAGAGGAGGGGAAGAGGGGAGGAGGAGAGAGGTGGGGAAGAGAGGAGGAGGAGAGAGGAGGGGAAGAGGGGAGGAGGAGAGAGGTGGGGAAGAGAGAAGGAGGAGAGAGATGGGGAAGAGGGGAGGAGGAGAGAGGTGGGGAAGAGAGGAGGAGGAGAGAGGAGGAGGAGAGAGGTGGGGAAGAGAGGAGGAGGAGAGAGGAGGAGGAGAGAGGTGGGGAAGAGAGGAGGAGGAGAGAGGTGGGGAAGTGAGGAGGAGGAGAGTGGGGAAGAGAGGAGAGAGAGAGGTGTGGAAGAGAGGAGGAGGAGAGAGGAGGAGGAGAGAGGTGGGGAAGAGAGGAGGAGGAGAGAGGTGGGGAAGAGAGGTGGGGAAGAGAGGAGGAGAGAGGTGGGGAAGAGAGGAGGGGAAGAGAGGAGGAGGAGAGAGGAGAGAGGAGGGAGGGCCACGAGGGCTCGGAGCGTGAAATGAAAACAGATAGTGATCGAGGGTCGATTTCTATTTTCTACACACCTGTACAGTTCCTTGATTTTTCAAATACCCATCCCTCTTTCCTTCTCTCATTTTGCCATATCTATTTATAATATTCATGATTATCTCTCTGTGTGTGTCTCCAGTTCCAGCCATGATCACGTCACACCCCAACACCACCATGGCCATCAAGGGCCAGGTGAAGGAGCTGAACTGCACAGCGCGGGGAGAGCAGCCCATCATCATCCGCTGGGAGAGGGGCGACACCGTCATCGACGCCGAGAGGAACCCCCGCTACTCCATCACCATCAACAAGAAAGGGGACGAGGTCATCTCCACGCTCAAGGTTAGACACTGACGAAAGAGGGCAAAATATTGAGAGAGAATTGAAATTGAAGAGCATTAGAATTTAGAACAGAGCTCAATTGAGTTGAGATGAAAGTACTAAAGGGTACAGTAGTGTATGCTGGGTAGTTTTGACCACTAAATATTCCATGCCGTCTCTCTGTCTTCTATGTGTGTTGCTGTCCCCATGCAGCTGAAGCCAGCGGAGCGCGGGGACTCAGTCTTCTTCTCCTGCCATGCCATCAACTCATACGGAGAGGGGCGAGGACTCATCCAACTTACCGTGCAAGGTGCCTATCTCTCTCACTCTGCTATTACTGCACATAGGCTCACTGTTGACCGACCAGTGATTGAGGTCAAATTGATACCTAACATCCTCCACTCACACACACAGAGCCTCCTGACCCTCCTGAGTTGGAGGTGAGAGAGGTGAAGGACCGCAGTATGAACCTGCGCTGGATCCAGAGGTTCGACGGCAACAGCATCATCACCAGCTACGACATTGAGTATAAGAACAAGTCTGGTACGAGTCCAACCAGTCCAACCCTGTAAACCCTCACATCCCAATTGTCCTCAATCTAACTCCCTTTTCTCTGGTCCTCTAATGTCCTCTCTATCTGCTTCTATTTGTTACAGATACTTGGGATCACAAGTACACCACCAGGAACATCTCCCCCACTAACAACCAGGCTAACATCGTGGAGCTGCACCCTGCCTGTGTCTACAGCATCCGCATGTACTCCTTCAACAAGATCGGACGCAGCCAGCCTAGCAAGGAGCTCACCATCAGCACTGAGGAAGCACGTAAGTCTAACACACACTTATATACACACACACACACAAACACACCCCTAATTAAAATGCTGTCTTGTTTGGTGTCATTGAAACCCTCATTTCAACATCTCACGTCAACAGAACCTGATGGGCCCCCTATGGATGTGATCCTCCAGCCAATGACGTCGCAGAGCATACGGGTCACATGGAGGGTAAACGTCATTAACCATCATGCCTCTTTTCCTTCATGCTATAATACCATAACAACTGAGACATTCAAACGAACCATCATTGATCTCCAGTCAGTGTCCTGACAGAGCTGTCCTCTGCCTCTCCCTCTCAGGCCCCCAGGAAGGAGCTTCAGAACGGGGTGATCCGGGGCTACCAGATTGGTTACCGTGAGAACGGGCCGGGCAGTAACGGCCAGTACAGCATTGTGGAGATGAAGGCCACAGGGGACAGCGAGGTGTACACTCTGGACAACCTGAAGAAGTTTGCCCAGTATGGAGTGGTGGTCCAGGCCTTCAACAGGGCTGGTACTGGCCCCTCTAGCACTGAGATCAACGCTACCACACTGGAGGATGGTAAGACTGGAGGGAGGGAGGGAGGGAGGGAGGGTGAATGCAAGAGAGAGAGAGAGAGGGCGGGGTTGGTGATGGGAGGAGATTCATACTCTGCTTGTAATCATTATTATTTATTTGTATAGTTCTTTTCGATACAGGTAACGAAGTGCTTCACATCATAAAATAATACAATGAAAGTGCAATCAAAGAAACAAAGACAGGAGGAAGGAGAATGAAACAAGACGACTCATTCAAATCACACATTAAAAGCACCTTTATAAAAGTGGGTCTTCAGAAGCGATTTCAAAAGATGCACTGATCTGCTCTGGCAGAACATTCCAAAGTCTAGGGGCCCTAATGGCAAATGTCTGGTCTCCTTTCGTTTTCAACCTAGACTTGGAATGATCAACAGGTCCCTTCAGAGGATCTCCGGCTGCGTCCTGGCTCGTAGGGAGATAAAGGATCTGAGATATAGGACCGGGCTAAACCAAGCCTGGGCTTAAACGTGACTGGTAGCCAAGCTAAAATAGGTGTGGTAATATGGTAACATTCTGTTAAAAGCCGAGCTGCAGCATTTTGTAGATGATGGAGTGATTTCTGAGACATGTCTACAACGAGCTACAGTAATCTAGTTGTGAGGAAATAAAATCAAGTATAACTTCGCAGGATCGATCAGTGACTGAAATAAAAGACTTAGCTATATTTTTTGATGATAAAAGCAGGACATGCAGTTCAAGGTTTAGGTAAGGGTCAAAGAAGACACCAAGGCTTTTGTCAGTAGTTTTGACTTTGGTAGACAAATGACCAAGGTCATTTACAATCTGGGTTCTAGCAAGGTGGGGGCCAAATAAAACAACCTCTGATTTCTTCTCATGAGCTGGAGAAAATTGTCAGACATCCAACATTTGATGTCAGCAAGAGACATGTGAAGTGTAGCCACGCTAGCTTGGTCACTGGATCTGATTGGTAGATAGAGCTGCGTGTCATCCGCATAGCAGAACAGGTGGATTTGTTTAACTTGCCGACAGGAATAAAAAATAGAGATGCGCCAATAAGAATAGAGATGCACCATGCATTGATTCAGTTGTGCAAACACACTCTCACACACACAGCCTCTGAGACAAAATGGAGGAGATGAACATGCAGCACATCCCCCATCACTCTCCAGTTCTAATTAGCTCCCTCATTAGACTTAGAGAGAGAGAGAGGCCCATTACTCTATGAATATGCTTGGCCACTCTGCCTCTCTCTCTTCCTTCCCCTCTCTCTTCTTCACTGGTTTCCTCTGTATTCCCTTTCAATTCACACCCTTTCTTTTTTTATCATTCAATTTGTTTTTCTCCTCAATCTCTCTCCCCTTGCTTTCATTGGGGAATCCCCCTGTCTCCTTCTCTCAATACTCTCTTTTTTCATCTTTACATCAGACAGACAGACAACATCTTCGTCCCTCCCTCTCCCCTGTGTGTGCAGCCTTAATGACAGAGCTAGATGTAGATCCTGATTATGATAATGGTAGTGATAGCTAAAACACACGCTCTCAGAATGTCTGTCTGTCTGCCGCTGCTGCTTCTACAGCTGCAATTATCACACAGCTGGACACATTGTCCTCCGTCCACACGCGTCTGCTTCTACAGCTGCAATTATCACACAGCTGGACACATTGTCCTCCGTCCACACGCGTCTGCTTCTACAGCTGCAATTATCACACAGCTGGACACATTGTCCTCCGTCCACACGCGTCTGCTTCTACAGCTGCAATTATCACACAGCTGGACACATTGTCCTCCGTCCACACGCGTCTGCTTCTACAGCTGCAATTATCACACAGCTGGACACATTGTCCTCCGTCCACACGCGTCTGCATCTCATCAACATCCTTCATGTTAACCCTTATCCTCCGTCTGCAGCTCATCAACATCCTTCATGTTAACCCTTATCCTCCGTCTGCATCTCATCAACATCCTTCATGTTAACCCTTATCCTCCGTCTGCATCTCATCAACATCCTTCATGTTAACCCTTATCCTCCGTCTGCAGCTCATCAACATCCTTCATGTTAATCCTTATCCTCTGTCTGCATCTCATCAACATCCTTCATGTTAACCCTTATCCTCCGTCTGCATCTCATCAACATCCTTCATGTTAACCCTTATCCTCCGTCTGCATCTCATCAACATCCTTCATGTTAACCCTTATCCTCCGTCTGCATCTCATCAACATCCTTCATGTTAACCCTTATCCTCCGTCTGCATCTCATCAACATCCTTCATGTTAACCCTTATCCTCCGTCTGCAGCTCATTAACATCCTTCATGTTAACCCTTATCCTCCGTCTGCATCTCATTAACATCCTTCATGTTAACCCTTATCCTCCGTCTGCATCTCATCAACATCCTTCATGTTAACCCTTAATCTCCATCTGCATTTCATCAACATCCTTCATGTTAACCCTTATCCTCCGTCTGCAGCTCATCAACATCCTTCATGTTAACCCTTATCCTCCGTCTGCATCTCATCAACATCCTTCATGTTAACCCTTATCCTCCGTCTGCATCTCATTAACATCCTTCATGTTAACCCTTATCCTCCGTCTGCATCTCATCAACATCCTTCATGTTAACCCTTATCCTCCGTCTGCATCTCATCAACATCCTTCATGTTAACCCTTATCCTCCGTCTGCATCTCATCAACATCCTTCATGTTAACCCTTATCCTCCGTCTGCATCTCATCAACATCCTTCATGTTAACCCTTATCCTCCGTCTGCATCTCATCAACATCCTTCATGTTAACCCTTATCCTCCGTCTGCATCTCATCAACATCCTTCATGTTAACCCTTATCCTCCATCTGCATCTCATCAACATCCTTCATGTTAACCCTTATCCTCCGTCTGCATCTCATCAACATCCTTCATGTTAACCCTTAATCTCCATCTGCATCTCATCAACATCCTTCATGTTAACCCTTATCCTCCGTCTGCATCTCATCAACATCCTTCATGTTAACCCTTATCCTCCGTCTGCATCTCATCAACATCCTTCATGTTAACCCTTATCCTCCGTCTGCATCTCATTAACATCCTGTTAATAACAGTCCAGTCTGCCCTGTTATATTCTACTGTGTATCCCTCTTTCCCTTCATCCTTACTATTATTATTTATTATTTAACCTTTATTTAACTAGGCAAGTCAGGTAAGAACACATTCTTATTTACAATGACGGCTATACCTGCCCCTCCCTCCCTTGCTCTCTCTCTCTCTCTCTCTCTCTCTCTCTGTCATCCCTCCCTTTCTACATCTGTTTATTTCCCCGTTGCAGTGATTGAAAGTTGAAGATTGGAATAAATAGTATTTTTTTGCAATTACTATCATTTCTGTCCTATTAGTCAGAGATAGCTGTGTTCAATAACATACACTATAGCCCTCTGTGATGTTAACCTATGACCTTTCTCCTACCCCCAGTGCCCAGCCAGCCACCCCAGAACGTGCGGGCCATCTCGGTGACGTCAGACGAGGCGGTGATCACGTGGGCGGAGCCCCCGCGTCTGACGCTGCATGGCGTGCTGAAGGGCTACCGCGTGGTGTTCTGGTCCCTCTTCCCTGACGGAGGTGGGTGCTGTGGGGGCCAGGCACAGGGGCCCATGCAGAGTAATTATCACCACTATCATTCTAACTAAACCCCAAACCCATGGCCCCACCTGTCTGTCTGATGTCTAACATGGGTGTGTGAACCTGTACCAAACACTGGTGCTCCCCACCTGTCTGTCTCTGTGTGTGGTAACCCTTAACTCACACCCCTCTCCTCATCTGGCTCCTAACCCTTCACACACCCCATTCCCAATCTGTCTTTGGTTTACCTGGAATTAAAAATAAATAGTTGTTTACCTTCCCTAACCTGTATTATCCTCCCAATTTGTGCACTTGAGATTCATGAGCAAACAAGGCTTACTTTCTCTCTCTATCACTTTCTCTTTCTTTCTTTCTTTCTTTCTTTCTTTCTTTCTTTCTTTCTTTCTTTCTCTCTCTCTCTCTCTCTATCTCTCTCTCTTTCTCTCTCTCTCTCTCTCTCTGTCAGAATGGGGAGAGATGCAGAACATCACTACAACTCGTGAGCAGGTGGAGCTGAGAGGGCTGGAGAAGTTCACTAACTACAGTGTCCAGGTGCTGGCCTACACACAGGCTGGGGACGGGGTCAGGAGCAATGTCCTGTACATCCAAACCCGCGAGGACCGTGAGTACACACACACGTGCACTTGCGTGGACACACACATCTACACACACTTATACAGTACATATACTTCCCCTGACTTTAACCCATACAGATGTAAGATCTTAATTTGAGCCAGTTTTCTACAGCCGGAAAATAATCCTGCAGCAACAGGAAATGTTAATTGTTATGGTGGATTATAATTAAATTAATGGACATTTTTGTAGGGGTTGATCCAATCAAATCAAATCTGAAATTTCAAAGCGGAAATGACAAACTTCAGAAGCCTTTTTAAACCTGAAATACACCAGAGATAGTCAGAGCCACAGTCCCACTGAGATGCTGACTGCTTGGAAGGGAGGAGAAGCTCAGCGGGGAGTTGCATGTGTGTGTGGGGGGGTGTAGAGGAGGATGTCAGGGTGTATCTCAAACCCATGACTAAAGTTCATTTGTGTAGGGAGACCCCATTACCAGTGCTAATGAGAATTAAGAAGCTTTGGGCCCATGGCTGAGGGCTCGTGACTAGAGATTGGGGGATAGAAGAGGAGGGGTAAAGGGAGAAGCAAAATGGGGGAGAGGAGGGGTACTGCTCCCCATCACCTAGCCCTGCAGCCAACCAGCCAGGCAGCCAACCAGCCAGGCAGCCAGGCAGCCTACCACCCAGGCAGCCAACCAGCCAGGCAGCCAACCAGCCAGGCAGCCAACCAGCCAGGCGGCCAACCAGCCATGCAGCCAACCAGCCAACCAGGCAGGCAGCCAACCAGCCAACCAGCCAGGCAGCCAACCAGCCAGGCAGCCAACCAGCCAGGCAGCCAGCCAGCCAATCAGCCAGGCAGCCACCCAGCCAGGCAGCCAACCAGCCAGGCAGCCAACCAGCTAACCAGCCAGGCAGCCAACCACCCAGGCAGCCAACCAGCCAACCAGCCAGGCAGCCAACCAGCCAGGCAGTCAACCAGCCAACCAGCCAGGCAGCCAACCAGCCAACCAGCCAGGCAGCCAACCAGCCAGGCAGCCAACCAGCCAGGCAGCCAACCAGCCGACCAGCCAGGCAGCCAACCAGCCAGGCAGCCAACCAGCCAACCAGCCAAGCCCAGGGATTAACTCCTCCTGGATTAGAGATCATTCATTTAGTGCTTACACCATTGGAGGCGGGATTGCAGGCCGATCCCTGTCCCGTTCACTCCCCTAAACAGAAGGAGAAGCGGAGTGGAGAGAGAAAGGAGGGAGTGAGGGAGAGGTGGCACAGCTGGGCCTGTCTGGGTGAGGGAGCAAGATATGAAATATGAAAATAAATAAGAAATGGGAAGATGAATGGAGGAAAAGAGAAAGGTTATCCCTTCTGTGTTTGCCCTGCTTTGATAGATGCTTTGTTAGCTCTTTCTATAACATCTAATATTACAGTAACCACCACTGTTTCAGTCTTGGTGCTGCATTAGATTTCATATATGTTAGCTGTGGTTGTCCCTGTCTCTGAAGGGTTATGTTAGATGTGGTTGTCCCTCTCTCTGAAGGGTTATGTTAGATGTGGTTGTCCCTCTCTCTGAAGGGTTATGTTAGCTGTGGTTGTCCCTGTCTCTGAAGGGTTATGTTAGATGTGGTTGTCCCTCTCTCTAAAGGGTTATGTTAGCTGTGGTTGTCCCTCTCTCTGAAGGGTTATGTTAGCTGTGGTTGTCCCTCTCTCTGAAGGATTATGTTAGCTGTGGTTGTCCCTCTCTCTGAAGGGTTATGTTAGCTGTGGTTGTCCCTCTCTCTGAAGGGTTATGTTAGCTGTGGTTGTCCCTCTCTCTGAAGGGTTATGTTAGCTGTGGTTGTCCCTCTCTCTGAAGGATTATGTTAGCTGTGGTTGTCCCTTTCTCTGAAGGGTTATGTTAGCTGTGGTTGTCCCTGTCTCTGAAGGGTTATGTTCGCTCTGGTTGTCCCTCTCTCTGAAGGGTTATGTTAGCTGTGGTTGTCCCTGTCTCTGAAGGGTTATGTTAGCTGTGGTTGTCCCTGTCTCTGAAGGGTTATGTTAGCTGTGGTTGTCCCTGTCTCTGAAGGGTTATGTTCACTCTGGTTGTCCCTCTCTCTGAAGGGTTATGTTAGCTGTGGTTGTCCCTCTCTCTGAAGGGTTATGTTAGCTGTGGTTGTCCCTCTCTCTGAAGGGTTATGTTAGCTGTGGTTGTCCCTCTCTCTGAAGGGTTATGTTAGATGTGGTTGTCCCTCTCTCTGAAGGGTTATGTTAGCTGTGGTTGTCCCTGTCTCTGAAGGGTTATGTTAGGTGTGGTTGTCCCTCTCTCTGAAGGGTTATGTTAGCTGTGGTTGTCCCTCTCTCTGAAGGGTTATGTTAGCTGTGGTTGTCACTCTCTCTGAAGGGTTATGTTAGATGTGGTTGTCCCTCTCTCTGAAGGGTTATGTTAGCTGTGGTTGTCCCTCTCTCTGAAGGGTTATGTTAGCTGTGGTTGTCCCTGTCTCTGAAGGGTTATGTTAGCTGTGGTTGTCCCTGTCTCTGAAGGGTTATGTTAGCTGTGGTTGTCCCTGTCTCTGAAGGGTTATGTTCGCTCTGGTTGTCCCTCTCTCTGAAGGGTTATGTTAGCTGTGGTTGTCCCTGTCTCTGAAGGGTTATGTTAGCTGTGGTTGTCCCTGTCTCTGAAGGGTTATGTTAGCTGTGGTTGTCCCTGTCTCTGAAGGGTTATGTTCGCTCTGGTTGTCCCTCTCTCTGAAGGGTTATGTTAGCTGTGGTTGTCCCTGTCTCTGAAGGGTTATGTTCGCTCTGGTTGTCCCTCTCTCTGAAGGGTTATGTTAGCTGTGGTTGTCCCTCTCTCTGAAGGGTTATGTTAGCTGTGGTTGTCCCTCTCTCTGAAGGGTTATGTTAGGTGTGGTTGTCCCTCTCTCTGAAGGGTTATGTTAGCTGTGGTTGTCCCTCTCTCTGAAGGGTTATGTTAGCTGTGGTTGTCACTCTCTCTGAAGGGTTATGTTAGATGTGGTTGTCCCTCTCTCTGAAGGGTTATGTTAGATGTGGTTGTCCCTCTCTCTGAAGGGTTATGTTAGCTGTGGTTGTCCCTCTCTCTGAAGGGTTATGTTAGCTGTGGTTGTCCCTCTCTCTGAAGGGTTATGTTAGCTGTGGTAGTCCCTCTCTCTGAAGGGTTATGTTAGCTGTGGTAGTCCCTCTCTCTGAAGGGTTATGTTAGCTGTGATTGTCCCTCTCTCTGAAGGGTTATGTTAGCTGTGGTTGGGCTGCATAGCCATGGTTATGGTAGCTGTGGTTGGGCTACATAGCCATGGTTATGGTAGCTGTGGTTGGGCTACATAGCCATGGTTATGGTAGCTGTGGTTGGGCTACATAGCCATGTTTATGGTAGCTGTGGTTGGGCTACATAGCCATGGTTATGGTAGCTGTGGTCGGGCTACATAGCCATGATTATGGTAGCTGTGGTTGGGCTACATAGCCATGGTTATGGTAGCTGTGGTTGGGCTACATAGCCATGGTTATGGTAGCTGTGGTTGGGCTACATAGCCATGATTATGGTAGCTGTGGTTGGGCTACATAGCCATGATTATGGTAGCTGTGGTTGGGCTACATAGCCATGGTTATGGTAGCTGTGGTTGGGCTACATAGCCATGGTTATGGTAGCTGTGGTTGGGCTACATAGCCATGGTTATGGTAGCTGTGGTTGGGCTACATAGCCATGGTTATGGTAGCTGTGGTTGGGCTACATAGCCATGGTTATGGTCATGGTTAGAATGAGTTGTTCTGTAGGTTACTATACTGTATATGACTCCTTATCATTGGGTTGTTCTGACAGTGGATCAGACAGACTGGACTGGGCACGGGCAGATTTTGAGAAGCAGTTGGACCTTAACTACACATTCTGACATGGAGGGCCAGTTCTGATAATGATGCTTTTCTCCTGTAAACACCCTATCCCCTATCATATCTCCCCCTGGGGCTGCCCTTTACCCACCTCCCACCTCCCTCTCCTCCCTCTCTCATGTCCCTGGTGTCGTTCCTGACATTATCTGCAGCTTGAGATGGAGCCCCAGGGGATTGAGGGGGCCCAGGAAGAGCAGGATTACTGAGGGGAGCAGGCTGCCCTGGGTGGGATAGAGAGGGGAGAGGGGGTCCTGGATCTCTCTAACAGTCTCACTATAATCCATAAAGGATCCAGCAGGGTCAAGTGCAGCAGGCACAGAATGCTACTGATGTCTATCTAGGGTTGGATGTGTCCTTATTAATCTGTGTGCTCTAGGTCCTACAGTACGGTAAAGTACATGGAAGAAGGTCTAGTGTAGTCGAGCCTCGCAATATTCATTTCAGCCCAGTCCCTCGTAACCCAGGGAGACCCATGTCTTTCTATCTGATGAAGTGGGCAGTATTCTGAGAGTAATGTCCTGTAGACAGTATGTGTAGACAGTATGTGTTGACAGTATGTGTTGACAGTATGTGTAGACAGTATGTGTGGACAGTATGTGTGGACAGTATGTGTAGACAGTATGTGTGGACAGTATGTGTGGGCAGTAGGTGTTGACAGTATGTGTAGACAGTATGTGTAGACAGTATGTGTAGACAGTATGTGTGGACAGTAGGTGTTGACAGTATGTGTAGACAGTATGTGTGTGGACAGTATGTGTGGACAGTAGGTGTTGACTGTATGTGTAGACAGTATGTGTAGACAGTAGGTGTGGACAGTAGGTGTAGACAGTATGTGTGGACAGTATGTGTAGACAGTAGGTGTAGACAGTATGTGTAGACAGTAGGTGTGGACACTATGTGTGGACAGTATGTGTAGACAGAATGTGTGGACAGTAGGTGTAGACAGTATTGTAGACAGTATGTGTGGACAGTATGTGTGGACAGTCGGTGTAGACAGTATTGTAGACAGTATGTGTGGACAGTATTGTAGACAGTATGTGTGGACAGTATGTGTGGACAGTATGTGTGGACAGTATTGTAGACAGTATGTGTGGACAGTATGTGTAGACAGTATGTGTGGACAGTATTGTAGACAGTATGTGTGGACAGTATGTGTAGACAGTAGGTGTAGACAGTATGTGTGGACAGAAGGTGTAGACAGTAGGTGTAGACAGTATGTGTAGACAGTAGGTGTAGACAGTATGTGTGGACAGTATTGTAGACAGTATGTGTGGACAGTATGTGTAGACAGTATGTGTGGACAGAAGGTGTAGACAGTAGGTGTGGACAGTAGGTGTAGACAGTATTGTAGACAGCAGGGTCAAGTGCAGCAGGCACAGAATGCTACTGATGTCTATCTAGGGTTGGATGTGTCCTTATTAATCTGTGTGCTCTAGGTCCTACAGTACGGTAAAGTACATGGAAGAAGGTCTAGTGTAGTCGAGCCTCGCAATATTCATTTCAGCCCAGTCCCTCGTAACCCAGGGAGACCCAGGTCTTTCTATCTGATGAAGTGGGCAGTATTCTGAGAGTAATGTCCTGTAGACAGTATGTGTAGACAGTATGTGTGGACAGTATGTGTAGACAGTATGTGTAGACAGTGTGTGTAGACAGTATGTGTGGACAGTATGTGTGGACAGTAGGTGTTGACAGTATGTGTAGAAAGTATGTGTAGACAGTATGTGTAGACAGTATGTGTGGACAGTATGTGTAGACAGTATGTGTGGACAGTAGGTGTTGACAGTATGTGTAGACAGTATGTGTGTGGACAGTATGTGTGGACAGTAGGTGTTGACAGTATGTGTAGACAGTATGTGTAGACAGTAGGTGTGGACAGTAGGTGTAGACAGTATGTGTGGACAGTATGTGTAGACAGTAGGTGTAGACAGTATGTGTAGACAGTAGGTGTGGACACTATGTGTGGACAGTATGTGTAGACAGAATGTGTGGACAGTAGGTGTAGACAGTATTGTAGACAGTATGTGTGGACAGTATGTGTGGACAGTCGGTGTAGACAGTATTGTGGACAGTATGTGTGGACAGTATTGTAGACAGTATGTGTGGACAGTATGTGTGGACAGTATGTGTGGACAGTATTGTAGACAGTATGTGTGGACAGTATGTGTAGACAGTATGTGTGGACAGTATTGTAGACAGTATGTGTGGACAGTATGTGTAGACAGTATGTGTGGACAGTATGTGTTGGCAGTAGGTGTTGACAGTATGTGTAGACAGTATGTGTAGACAGTATGTGTAGACAGTATGTGTGGACAGTAGGTGTTGACAGTATGTGTAGACAGTATGTGTGTGGACAGTATGTGTGGACAGTAGGTGTTGACAGTATGTGTAGACAGTATGTGTAGACAGTAGGTGTGGACAGTAGGTGTAGACAGTATGTGTGGACAGTATGTGTAGACAGTAGGTGTAGACAGTATGTGTAGACAGTAGGTGTGGACACTATGTGTGGACAGTATGTGTAGACAGAATGTGTGGACAGTAGGTGTAGACAGTATTGTAGACAGTATGTGTGGACAGTA
Source organism: Oncorhynchus mykiss (assembly GCF_057628025.1). Lineage (NCBI taxonomy): Eukaryota > Metazoa > Chordata > Actinopteri > Salmoniformes > Salmonidae > Oncorhynchus > Oncorhynchus mykiss. Next base: position 36,672,079 of record NC_143031.1, on the reverse strand, counting down.
TGTGTGGACAGTCGGTGTAGACAGTATTGTAGACAGTATGTGTGGACAGTATTGTAGTCAGTATGTGTGGACAGTATGTGTGGACAGTATGTGTGGACAGTATTGTAGACAGTATGTGTGGACAGTATGTGTAGACAGTATGTGTGGACAGTATTGTAGACAGTATGTGTGGACAGAATGTGTAGACAGTAGGTGTAGACAGTATGTTTGGACAGAAGGTGTAGACAGTAGGTGTAGACAGTATGTGTAGACAGTAGGTGTAGACAGTATGTGTGGACAGTATTGTAGACAGTATGTGTGGACAGTATGTGTAGACAGTATGTGTGGACAGAAGGTGTAGACAGTAGGTGTGGACAGTAGGTGTAGACAGTATTGTAGACAGCAGGGTCAAGTGCAGCAGGCACAGAATGCTACTGATGTCTATCTAGGGTTGGATGTGTCCTTATTAATCTGTGTGCTCTAGGTCCTACAGTACGGTAAAGTACATGGAAGAAGGTCTAGTGTAGTCGAGCCTCGCAATATTCATTTCAGCCCAGTCCCTCGTAACCCAGGGAGACCCAGGTCTTTCTATCTGATGAAGTGGGCAGTATTCTGAGAGTAATGTCCTGTAGACAGTATGTGTAGACAGTATGTGTGGACAGTATGTGTAGACAGTATGTGTAGACAGTGTGTGTAGACAGTATGTGTGGACAGTATGTGTGGACAGTAGGTGTTGACAGTATGTGTAGACAGTATGTGTAGACAGTATGTGTAGACAGTATGTGTGGACAGTATGTGTAGACAGTATGTGTGGACAGTAGGTGTTGACAGTATGTGTAGACAGTATGTGTGTGGACAGTATGTGTGGACAGTAGGTGTTGACAGTATGTGTAGACAGTATGTGTAGACAGTAGGTGTGGACAGTAGGTGTAGACAGTATGTGTGGACAGTATGTGTAGACAGTAGGTGTAGACAGTATGTGTAGACAGTAGGTGTGGACACTATGTGTGGACAGTATGTGTAGACAGAATGTGTGGACAGTAGGTGTAGACAGTATTGTAGACAGTATGTGTGGACAGTATGTGTGGACAGTCGGTGTAGACAGTATTGTAGACAGTATGTGTGGACAGTATTGTAGACAGTATGTGTGGACAGTATGTGTGGACAGTATGTGTGGACAGTATTGTAGACAGTATGTGTGGACAGTATGTGTAGACAGTATGTGTGGACAGTATTGTAGACAGTATGTGTGGACAGTATGTGTAGACAGTAGGTGTAGACAGTATGTGTGGACAGAAGGTGTAGACAGTAGGTGTAGACAGTATGTGTAGACAGTAGGTGTAGACAGTATGTGTGGACAGTATTGTAGACAGTATGTGTGGACAGTATGTGTAGACAGTATGTGTGGACAGAAGGTGTAGACAGTAGGTGTGGACAGTAGGTGTAGACAGTATTGTAGACAGCAGGGTCAAGTGCAGCAGGCACAGAATGCTACTGATGTCTATCTAGGGTTGGATGTGTCCTTATTAATCTGTGTGCTCTAGGTCCTACAGTACGGTAAAGTACATGGAAGAAGGTCTAGTGTAGTCGAGCCTCGCAATATTCATTTCAGCCCAGTCCCTCGTAACCCAGGGAGACCCAGGTCTTTCTATCTGATGAAGTGGGCAGTATTCTGAGAGTAATGTCCTGTAGACAGTATGTGTAGACAGTATGTGTGGACAGTATGTGTAGACAGTATGTGTAGACAGTGTGTGTAGACAGTATGTGTGGACAGTATGTGTGGACAGTAGGTGTTGACAGTATGTGTAGACAGTATGTGTAGACAGTATGTGTAGACAGTATGTGTGGACAGTAGGTGTTGACAGTATGTGTAGACAGTATGTGTAGACTGCATGTGTGGACAGTATGTGTGGACAGTAGGTGTTGACAGTATGTGTAGACAGTATGTGTAGACTGTATGTGTGGACAGTATGTGTGGACAGTAGGTGTTGACAGTATGTGTAGACAGTATGTGTAGACAGTATGTGTGGACAGTATGTGTAGACAGTAGGTGTAGACAGTATGTGTAGACAGTAGGTGTGGACACCATGTGTGGACAGTATGTGTAGACAGAATGTGTAGACAGTAGGTGTGGACACCATGTGTGGACAGTATGTGTAGACAGAATGTGTGGACAGTAGGTGTGGACAGTAGGTGTAGACAGTATTGTAGACAGTATGTGTGGACAGTAGGTGTAGACAGTAGGTGTAGACAGTATGTGTGGACAGTATGTGTAGACAGTAGGTGTAGACAGTATGTGTGGACAGAAGGTGTAGACAGTAGGTGTAGACAGTATGTGTAGACAGTAGGTGTAGACAGTATGTGTGGACAGTATTGTAGACAGTATGTGTGGACAGTATGTGTAGACAGTATGTGTGGACAGAAGGTGTAGACAGTAGGTGTGGACAGTAGGTGTAGACAGTATTGTAGACAGCAGGGTCAAGTGCAGCAGGCACAGAATGCTACTGATGTCTATCTAGGGTTGGATGTGTCCTTATTAATCTGTGTGCTCTAGGTCCTACAGTACGGTAAAGTACATGGAAGAAGGTCTAGTGTAGTCGAGCCTCGCAATATTCATTTCAGCCCAGTCCCTCGTAACCCAGGGAGACCCAGGTCTTTCTATCTGATGAAGTGGGCAGTATTCTGAGAGTAATGTCCTGTAGACAGTATGTGTAGACAGTATGTGTGGACAGTATGTGTAGACAGTATGTGTAGACAGTGTGTGTAGACAGTATGTGTGGACAGTATGTGTGGACAGTAGGTGTTGACAGTATGTGTAGACAGTATGTGTAGACAGTATGTGTAGACAGTATGTGTGGACAGTATGTGTAGACAGTATGTGTGGACAGTAGGTGTTGACAGTATGTGTAGACAGTATGTGTGTGGACAGTATGTGTGGACAGTAGGTGTTGACAGTATGTGTAGACAGTATGTGTAGACAGTAGGTGTGGACAGTAGGTGTAGACAGTATGTGTGGACAGTATGTGTAGACAGTAGGTGTAGACAGTATGTGTAGACAGTAGGTGTGGACACTATGTGTGGACAGTATGTGTAGACAGAATGTGTGGACAGTAGGTGTAGACAGTATTGTAGACAGTATGTGTGGACAGTATGTGTGGACAGTCGGTGTAGACAGTATTGTGGACAGTATGTGTGGACAGTATTGTAGACAGTATGTGTGGACAGTATGTGTGGACAGTATGTGTGGACAGTATTGTAGACAGTATGTGTGGACAGTATGTGTAGACAGTATGTGTGGACAGTATTGTAGACAGTATGTGTGGACAGTATGTGTAGACAGTATGTGTGGACAGTATGTGTGGGCAGTAGGTGTTGACAGTATGTGTAGACAGTATGTGTAGACAGTATGTGTAGACAGTATGTGTGGACAGTAGGTGTTGACAGTATGTGTAGACAGTATGTGTGTGGACAGTATGTGTGGACAGTAGGTGTTGACAGTATGTGTAGACAGTATGTGTAGACAGTAGGTGTGGACAGTAGGTGTAGACAGTATGTGTGGACAGTATGTGTAGACAGTAGGTGTAGACAGTATGTGTAGACAGTAGGTGTGGACACTATGTGTGGACAGTATGTGTAGACAGAATGTGTGGACAGTAGGTGTAGACAGTATTGTAGACAGTATGTGTGGACAGTATGTGTGGACAGTCGGTGTAGACAGTATTGTAGACAGTATGTGTGGACAGTATTGTAGACAGTATGTGTGGACAGTATGTGTGGACAGTATGTGTGGACAGTATTGTAGACAGTATGTGTGGACAGTATGTGTAGACAGTATGTGTGGACAGTATTGTAGACAGTATGTGTGGACAGTATGTGTAGACAGTAGGTGTAGACAGTATGTTTGGACAGAAGGTGTAGACAGTAGGTGTAGGCAGTATGTGTAGACAGTAGGTGTAGACAGTATGTGTGGACAGTATTGTAGACAGTATGTGTGGACAGTATGTGTAGACAGTATGTGTGGACAGAAGGTGTAGACAGTAGGTGTGGACAGTAGGTGTAGACAGTATTGTAGACAGCAGGGTCAAGTGCAGCAGGCACAGAATGCTACTGATGTCTATCTAGGGTTGGATGTGTCCTTATTAATCTGTGTGCTCTAGGTCCTACAGTACGGTAAAGTACATGGAAGAAGGTCTAGTGTAGTCGAGCCTCGCAATATTCATTTCAGCCCAGTCCCTCGTAACCCAGGGAGACCCAGGTCTTTCTATCTGATGAAGTGGGCAGTATTCTGAGAGTAATGTCCTGTAGACAGTATGTGTAGACAGTATGTGTGGACAGTATGTGTAGACAGTATGTGTAGACAGTGTGTGTAGACAGTATGTGTGGACAGTATGTGTGGACAGTAGGTGTTGACAGTATGTGTAGACAGTATGTGTAGACAGTATGTGTAGACAGTATGTGTGGACAGTATGTGTAGACAGTATGTGTGGACAGTAGGTGTTGACAGTATGTGTAGACAGTATGTGTGTGGACAGTATGTGTGGACAGTAGGTGTTGACAGTATGTGTAGACAGTATGTGTAGACAGTAGGTGTGGACAGTAGGTGTAGACAGTATGTGTGGACAGTATGTGTAGACAGTAGGTGTAGACAGTATGTGTAGACAGTAGGTGTAGACACTATGTGTGGACAGTATGTGTAGACAGAATGTGTGGACAGTAGGTGTAGACAGTATTGTAGACAGTATGTGTGGACAGTATGTGTGGACAGTCGGTGTAGACAGTATTGTAGACAGTATGTGTGGACAGTATTGTAGACAGTATGTGTGGACAGTATGTGTGGACAGTATGTGTGGACAGTATTGTAGACAGTATGTGTGGACAGTATGTGTAGACAGTATGTGTGGACAGTATTGTAGACAGTATGTGTGGACAGTATGTGTAGACAGTAGGTGTAGACAGTATGTGTGGACAGAAGGTGTAGACAGTAGGTGTAGACAGTATGTGTAGACAGTAGGTGTAGACAGAATGTGTGGACAGTATTGTAGACAGTATGTGTGGACAGTATGTGTAGACAGTATGTGTGGACAGAAGGTGTAGACAGTAGGTGTGGACAGTAGGTGTAGACAGTATTGTAGACAGCAGGGTCAAGTGCAGCAGGCACAGAATGCTACTGATGTCTATCTAGGGTTGGATGTGTCCTTATTAATCTGTGTGCTCTAGGTCCTACAGTACGGTAAAGTACATGGAAGAAGGTCTAGTGTAGTCGAGCCTCGCAATATTCATTTCAGCCCAGTCCCTCGTAACCCAGGGAGACCCAGGTCTTTCTATCTGATGAAGTGGGCAGTATTCTGAGAGTAATGTCCTGTAGACAGTATGTGTAGACAGTATGTGTGGACAGTATGTGTAGACAGTATGTGTAGACAGTGTGTGTAGACAGTATGTGTGGACAGTATGTGTGGACAGTAGGTGTTGACAGTATGTGTAGACAGTATGTGTAGACAGTATGTGTAGACAGTATGTGTGGACAGTAGGTGTTGACAGTATGTGTAGACAGTATGTGTAGACTGCATGTGTGGACAGTATGTGTGGACAGTAGGTGTTGACAGTATGTGTAGACAGTATGTGTAGACTGTATGTGTGGACAGTATGTGTGGACAGTAGTTGTTGACAGTATGTGTAGACAGTATGTGTAGACAGTATGTGTGGACAGTATGTGTAGACAGTAGGTGTAGACAGTATGTGTAGACAGTAGGTGTGGACACCATGTGTGGACAGTATGTGTAGACAGAATGTGTAGACAGTAGGTGTGGACACCATGTGTGGACAGTATGTGTAGACAGAATGTGTGGACAGTAGGTGTGGACAGTAGGTGTAGACAGTATTGTAGACAGTATGTGTGGACAGTAGGTGTAGACAGTAGGTGTAGACAGTATGTGTAGACAGTATGTGTGGACAGCATGTGTAGACAGTATGTGTAGACAGTATTTGTGGACAGTATTGTAGACAGTATGTGTGGACAGTATGTGTGGACAGTATGTGTGGACAGTATTGTAGACAGTATGTGTGGACAGTATGTGTAGACAGTATGTGTGGACAGTAAGTGTGGACAGTAGGTGTTGACAGTATGTGTAGACAGTATGTGTAGACAGTATGTGTGGACAGTAGGTGTGGACACTATGTGTGGACAGTATGTGTAGACAGAATGTGTGGACAGTAGGTGTGGACAGTAGGTGTAGACAGTATTGTAGACAGTATGTGTGGACAGTAGGTGTGGACAGTATGTGTAGACAGTGTGTGTGGACAGAAGGTGTAGACAGTAGGTGTGGACAGTAGGTGTAGACAGTATGTGTGGACAGTAGGTGTAGACAGTATTGTAGACAGTAGGTGTAGACAGTAGGTGTGGACAGTAGGTGTAGACAGTAGGTGTGGACAGTAGGTGTAGACAGTATTGTAGACAGTATGTGTAGACAGTATGTGTAGACAGCAGGTGTTGACAGGATGTGTAGACAGTAGGTGTAGACAGTATGTGTAGACAGTATGTGTGGACAGTATGTGTGGACAGTAGGTGTAGACAGTATTGTAGACAGTATGTGTGGACAATAGGTGTGGACAGTATTGTAGACAGTATGTGTGGACAGTAGGTGTAGACAGTAGGTGTAGACAGTATGTGTAGACAGTATGTGTGGACAGTATGTGTAGACAGTATGTGTGGACAGTAAGTGTGGACAGTAGGTGTTGACAGTATGTGTAGACAGTATGTGTAGACAGTATGTGTGGACAGTAGGTGTGGACACTATGTGTGGACAGTATGTGTAGACAGAATGTGTGGACAGTAGGTGTGGACAGTAGGTGTAGACAGTATTGTAGACAGTATGTGTGGACAGTAGGTGTGGACAGTATGTGTAGACAGTGTGTGTGGACAGAAGGTGTAGACAGTAGGTGTGGACAGTAGGTGTAGACAGTATGTGTGGACAGTAGGTGTAGACAGTATTGTAGACAGTAGGTGTAGACAGTAGGTGTGGACAGTAGGTGTAGACAGTATTGTAGACAGTATGTGTAGACAGTATGTGTAGACAGCAGGTGTTGACAGGATGTGTAGACAGTAGGTGTAGACAGTATGTGTAGACAGTATGTGTGGACAGTATGTGTGGACAGTAGGTGTAGACAGTATTGTAGACAGTATGTGTGGACAATAGGTGTGGACAGTATTGTAGACAGTATGTGTGGACAGTAGGTGTAGACAGTAGGTGTTGACAGTATGTGTAGACAGTATGTGTAGACTGCATGTGTGGACAGTATGTGTGGACAGTAGGTGTGGACAGTAGGTGTTGACAGTATGTGTAGACAGTATGTGTAGACAGTATGTGTGGACAGTATGTGTAGACAGTAGGTGTAGACAGTATGTGTAGACAGTAGGTGTGGACACCATGTGTGGACAGTATGTGTAGACAGAATGTGTAGACAGTAGGTGTGGACACCATGTGTGGACAGTATGTGTAGACAGAATGTGTGGACAGTAGGTGTGGACAGTAGGTGTAGACAGTATTGTAGACAGTATGTGTGGACAGTAGCTGTAGACAGTATTGTAGACAGTATGTGTGGACAGTAGGTGTGGACAGTATTGTAGACAGTATGTGTGGACAGTAGGTGTTGACAGTAGGTGTAGACAGTATGTGTAGACAGTATGTGTGGACAGCATGTGTAGACAGTATGTGTAGACAGTATTTGTGGACAGTATTGTAGACAGTATGTGTGGACAGTATGTGTGGACAGTATGTGTGGACAGTATTGTAGACAGTATTTGTGGACAGTATGTGTAGACAGTATGTGTGGACAGTAAGTGTGGACAGTAGGTGTTGACAGTATGTGTAGACAGTATGTGTAGACAGTATGTGTGGACAGTATGTGTAGACAGTAGGTGTGGACAGTATGTGTTGACAGTAGGTGTGGACACTATGTGTGGACAGTATGTGTAGACAGAATGTGTGGACAGTAGGTGTGGACAGTAGGTGTAGACAGTATTGTAGACAGTATGTGTGGACAGTAGGTGTTGACAGTATGTGTAGACAGTAGGTATAGACAGTATGTGTAGACAGTATGTGTGGACAGTATGTGTGGACAGTAGGTGTAGACAGTATTGTAGACAGTATGTGTGGACAGTATGTGTAGACAGTGTGTGTGGACAGTAGGTGTAGACAGTAGGTGTGGACAGTAGGTGTAGACAGTATTGTAGACAGTATGTGTAGACAGTATGTGTAGACAGCAGGTGTTGACAGGATGTGTAGACAGTAGGTGTAGACAGTATGTGTAGACAGTATGTGTGGACAGTATGTGTGGACAGTAGGTGTAGACAGTATTGTAGACAGTATGTGTGGACAATAGGTGTGGACAGTATTGTAGACAGTATGTGTGGACAGTAGGTGTAGACAGTAGGTGTAGACAGTATGTGTAGACAGTATGTGTGGACAGCATGTGTAGACAGTATGTGTAGGAAAGTATTTGTGGACAGTATTGTAGACAGTATGTGTGGACAGTATGTGTGGACAGTATGTGTGGACAGTATGTGTGGACAGTATTGTAGACAGTATGTGTGGACAGTATGTGTAGACAGTATGTGTGGACAGTTTTGTAGACAGTATGTGTGGACAGTATGTGTAGACAGTATGTGTAGACAGCAGTTGTTGACAGGATGTGTAGACAGTAGGTGTAGACAATATGTGTAGACAGTATGTGTGGACAGTATGTGTGGACAGTAGGTGTAGACAGTATTGTAGACAGTATGTGTGGACAATAGGTGTGGACAGTATTGTAGACAGTATGTGTGGACAGTAGGTGTAGACAGTAGGTGTAGACAGTATGTGTAGACAGTATGTGTGGACAGCATGTGTAGACAGTATGTGTAGGACAGTATTTGTGGACAGTATTGTAGACAGTATGTGTGGACAGTATGTGTGGACAGTATGTGTGGACAGTCTGTGTGGACAGTATTGTAGACAGTATGTGTGGACAGTATGTGTAGACAGTATGTGTGGACAGTTTTGTAGACAGTATGTGTGGACAGTATGTGTAGACAGTAGGTGTAGACAGTATGTGTGGACAGAAGGTGTAGACAGTAGGTGTAGACAGTATGTGTAGACAGTAGGTGTAGACAGTATGTGTGGACAGTAGGTGTAGACAGTATTGTAGACAGTATGTGTGGACAATAGGTGTGGACAGTATTGTAGACAGTATGTGTGGACAGTAGGTGTAGACAGTAGGTGTAGACAGTATGTGTAGACAGTATGTGTGGACAGCATGTGTAGACAGTATGTGAGGACAGTATTTATGGACAGTATTGTAGACCGTATGTGTGGACAGTATGTGTGGACAGTATGTGTGGACAGTATGTGTGGACAGTATTGTAGACAGTATGTGTGGACAGTATGTGTAGACAGTATGTGTGGACAGTTTTGTAGACAGTATGTGTTTAGTAGGTGTAGACAGTAGGTGTAGACAGTATGTGTGGACAGAAGGTGTAGACAGTAGGTGTAGACAGTATGTGTAGACAGTAGGTGTAGACAGTATGTGTGGACAGTATTGTAGACAGTATGTGTGGACAGTAGGTGTAGACAGTAGGTGTAGACAGTAGGTGTAGACAGTATGTGTGGACAGTATTGTAGACAGTATGTGTGGACGGTAGGTGTAGACAGTATTGTAGACAGTATGTGTGGACAATAGGTGTGGACAGTATTGTAGACAGTATGTGTGGACAGTAGGTGTAGACAGTAGGTGTAGATAGTATGTTTAGACAGTATGTGTGGACAGCATGTGTAGACAGTATGTGTAGGACAGTATTTTTGGACAGTATTGTGGACAGTATGTGTGGACAGTATGTGTAGACAGTATGTGTGGACAGTTTTGTAGACAGTATGTGTGGACAGTATGTGTAGACAGTAGGTGTAGACAGTATGTGGGGACAGAAGGTGTAGACAGTAGGTGTAGACAGTATGTGTAGACAGTAGATGTAGACAGTATGTGTGGACAGTATTGTAGACAGTATGTGTGGACAGTAGGTGTAGACAGTAGGTGTAGACAGTATGTGTAGACAGTATGTGTGGACAGCATGTGTAGACAGTATGTGTAGACAGTATTTGTGGACAGTATTGTAGACAGTATGTGTCGACAGTATGTGTGGAAAGTATGTGTGGACAGTATGTGTGGACATTATTGTAGACAGTATGTGTGGACAGTATGTGTAGACAGTATGTGTGGACAGTAAGTGTGGACAGTAGGTGTTGACAGTATGTGTAGACAGTATGTGTGGACAGTATGTGTAGACAGTAGGTGTAGACAGTATGTGTTGACAGTAGGTGTGGACACTATGTGTGGACAGTATGTGTAGACAGAATGTGTGGACAGTAGGTGTGGACAGTAGGTGTAGACAGTATTGTAGACAGTATGTGTGGACAGTAGGTGTTGACAGTATGTGTAGACAGTAGGTGTAGACAGTATGTGTAGACAGTATGTGTGGACAGTATGTGTGGACAGTAGGTGTAGACAGTATTGTAGACAGTATGTGTGGACAGTAGGTGTGGACAGTATTGTAGACAGTATGTGTGGACAGTATGTGTAGACAGTATGTGTGGACAGAAGGTGTAGACAGTAGGTGTGGACAGTAGGTGTAGACAGTATGTGTGGACAGTAGGTGTAGACAGTATTGTAGACAGTAGGTGTAGACAGTAGGTGTGGACAGTAGGTGTAGACAGTATTGTAGACAGTATGTGTAGACAGTATGTGTGGACAGTATTGTAGACAGAATGTGTGGACAGTAGGTGTAGACAGTAGGTGTAGACAGTATGTGTAGACAGTATGTGTGGACAGCATGTGTAGACAGTATGTGTAGGACAGTATTTGTGGACAGTACTGTAGACAGTATGTGTAGACAGTATGTGTAGACAGTATGTGTGAACAGTAGGTGTTGACAGTATGTGTAGACAGTATGTGTAGACAGTACGTGTGGACAGTATGTGTGGACAGTATGTGTTGACAGTATGTGTAGACAGTATGTGTAGACAGTATGTGTAGACAGTATGTGTGGACAGTAGGTGTAGACAGTATGTGTGGACAGTATGTGTAGACAGTAGGTGTAGACAGTATGTGTAGACAGTAGGTGTGGACACTATGTGTGGACAGTATGTGCAGACAGAATGTGTAGACAGTAGGTGTGGACAGTAGGTGTAGACAGTATTGTAGACAGTATGTGTGGACAGTAGGTGTTGACAGTATGTGTAGACAGTCGGTGTAGACAGTATGTGTAGACAGTATGTGTGGACAGTATGTGTGGACAGTAGGTGTAGACAGTATTGTAGACAGTATGTGTGGACAGTAGGTGTGGACAGTAGGTGTGGACAGTATTGTAGACAGTATGTGTGGACAGTAGGTGTAGACAGTAGGTGTAGACAGTATGTGTAGACAGTATGTGTGGACAGTATGTGTAGACAGTATGTGTAGACAGTATGTGTGAAAAGTATTGTAGACAGTATGTATGGACAGTATGTGTGGACAGTAGGTGTAGACAGTATTGTAGACAGTATGTGTGGACAGTAGGTGTGGACAGTATTGTAGACAGAATGTGTGGACAGTAGGTGTAGACAGTAGGTGTAGACAGTATGTGTAGACAGTATGTGTGGACAGCATGTGTAGACAGTATGTGTAGGACAGTATTTGTGGACAGTATTGTAGACAGTATGTGTAGACAGTATGTGTAGACAGTATGTGTGAACAGTAGGTGTTGACAGTATGTGTAGACAGTATGTGTAGACAGTACGTGTGGACAGTATGTGTGGACAGTATGTGTTGACAGTATGTGTAGACAGTATGTGTAGACAGTATGTGTAGACAGTATGTGTGGACAGTAGGTGTAGACAGTATGTGTGGACAGTATGTGTAGACAGTAGGTGTAGACAGTATGTGTAGACAGTAGGTGTGGACACTATGTGTGGACAGTATGTGCAGACAGAATGTGTAGACAGTAGGTGTGGACAGTAGGTGTAGACAGTATGTGTAGACAGTATGTGTGGACAGCATGTGTAGACAGTATGTGTAGGACAGTATTTGTGGACAGTATTGTAGACAGTATGTGTAGACAGTATGTGTAGACAGTATGTGTGAACAGTAGGTGTTGACAGTATGTGTAGACAGTATGTGTAGACAGTACGTGTGGACAGTATGTGTGGACAGTATGTGTTGACAGTATGTGTAGACAGTATGTGTAGACAGTATGTGTAGACAGTATGTGTGGACAGTAGGTGTAGACAGTATGTGTGGACAGTATGTGTAGACAGTAGGTGTAGACAGTATGTGTAGACAGTAGGTGTGGACACTATGTGTGGACAGTATGTGCAGACAGAATGTGTAGACAGTAGGTGTGGACAGTAGGTGTAGACAGTATTGTAGACAGTATGTGTGGACAGTAGGTGTTGACAGTATGTGTAGACAGTCGGTGTAGACAGTATGTGTAGACAGTATGTGTGGACAGTATGTGTGGACAGTAGGTGTAGACAGTATTGTAGACAGTATGTGTGGACAGTAGGTGTGGACAGTAGGTGTGGACAGTATTGTAGACAGTATGTGTGGACAGTAGGTGTAGACAGTAGGTGTAGACAGTATGTGTAGACAGTATGTGTGGACAGTATGTGTAGACAGTATGTGTAGACAGTATGTGTGAAAAGTATTGTAGACAGTATGTATGGACAGTATGTGTGGACAGTAGGTGTAGACAGTATTGTAGACAGTATGTGTGGACAGTAGGTGTGGACAGTATTGTAGACAGAATGTGTGGACAGTAGGTGTAGACAGTAGGTGTAGACAGTATGTGTAGACAGTATGTGTGGACAGCATGTGTAGACAGTATGTGTAGGACAGTATTTGTGGACAGTATTGTAGACAGTATGTGTAGACAGTATGTGTAGACAGTATGTGTGAACAGTAGGTGTTGACAGTATGTGTAGACAGTATGTGTAGACAGTACGTGTGGACAGTATGTGTGGACAGTATGTGTTGACAGTATGTGTAGACAGTATGTGTAGACAGTATGTGTAGACAGTATGTGTGGACAGTAGGTGTAGACAGTATGTGTGGACAGTATGTGTAGACAGTAGGTGTAGACAGTATGTGTAGACAGTAGGTGTGGACACTATGTGTGGACAGTATGTGCAGACAGAATGTGTAGACAGTAGGTGTGGACAGTAGGTGTAGACAGTATTGTAGACAGTATGTGTGGACAGTAGGTGTTGACAGTATGTGTAGACAGTCGGTGTAGACAGTATGTGTAGACAGTATGTGTGGACAGTAGGTGTAGACAGTATTGTAGACAGTATGTGTGGACAGTAGGTGTGGACAGTAGGTGTGGACAGTATTGTAGACAGTATGTGTGGACAGTAGGTGTAGACAGTAGGTGTAGACAGTATGTGTAGACAGTATGTGTGGACAGTATGTGTAGACAGTATGTGTAGACAGTATGTGTGAAAAGTATTGTAGACAGTATGTATGGACAGTATGTGTGGACAGTATGTGTGGACAGTATTGTAGAAAGTATGTGTGGACAGTATGTGTAGACAGTAGGTGTAGACAGTAGGTGTGGACACTATGTGTGGACAGTATGTGTTGACAGTATGTGTAGACAGTATGTGTAGACAGTATGTGTAGACAGTATGTGTGGACAGTAGGTGTAGACAGTATGTGTGGACAGTATGTGTAGACAGTAGGTGTAGACAGTATGTGTAGACAGTAGGTGTGGACACTATGTGTGGACAGTATGTGCAGACAGAATGTGTAGACAGTAGGTGTGGACAGTAGGTGTAGACAGTATTGTAGACAGTATGTGTGGACAGTAGGTGTTGACAGTATGTGTAGACAGTCGGTGTAGACAGTATGTGTAGACAGTATGTGTGGACAGTATGTGTGGACAGTAGGTGTAGACAGTATTGTAGACAGTATGTGTGGACAGTAGGTGTGGACAGTAGGTGTGGACAGTATTGTAGACAGTATGTGTGGACAGTAGGTGTAGACAGTAGGTGTAGACAGTATGTGTAGACAGTATGTGTGGACAGTATGTGTAGACAGTATGTGTAGACAGTATGTGTGAAAAGTATTGTAGACAGTATGTATGGACAGTATGTGTGGACAGTATGTGTGGACAGTATTGTAGAAAGTATGTGTGGACAGTATGTGTAGACAGTAGGTGTAGACAGTAGGTGTGGACACTATGTGTGGACAGTATGTGCAGACAGAATGTGTAGACAGTAGGTGTGGACAGTAGGTGTAGACAGTATTGTAGACAGTATGTGTGGACAGTAGGTGTTGACAGTATGTGTAGACAGTCGGTGTAGACAGTATGTGTAGACAGTATGTGTGGACAGTATGTGTGGACAGTAGGTGTAGACAGTATTGTAGACAGTATGTGTGGACAGTAGGTGTGGACAGTAGGTGTAGACAGTATGTGTGGACAGAAGGTGTAGACAGTAGGTGTAGACAGTATGTGTAGACAGTAGGTGTAGACAGTATGTGTGGACAGTATTGTAGACAGTATGTGTGGACAGTATGTGTAGACAGTATGTGTGGACAGAAGGTGTAGACAGTAGGTATGGACAGTAGGTGTAGACAGTAGGTGTGGACAGTAGGTGTAGACAGTATTGTAGACAGCATGGTCAAGTGCAGCAGGCACAGAATGCTACTGATGTCTATCTAGGGTTGGATGTGTCCTTATTAATCTGTGTGCTCTAGGTCCTACAGTACGGTAAAGTACATGGAAGAAGGTCTAGTGTAGTCAAGCCTCGCAATATTAATTTCAGCCCAGTCCCTCGTAACCCAGGGAGACCCACGTCTTTCTATCTGATGAAGTGGGCAGTATTCTGAGAGTAATGTCCTGTAGACAGTATGTGTAGACAGTATGTGTTGACAGTATGTGTTGACAGTATGTGTACACAGTATGTGTTGACAGTATATGTACACAGTATGTGTGGACAGTATGTGTAGACAGTATGTGTAGACATTGTGTGTAGACAGTATGTGTGGACAGTATGTGTGGACAGTAGGTGTTGACAGTATGTGTAGACAGTATGTGTAGACAGTATGTGTAGACAGTATGTGTGGACAGTAGGTGTAGACAGTATGTGTAGACAGTATGTGTGGACAGCATGTGTAGACAGTATGTGTAGGACAGTATTTGTGGACAGTATTGTAGACAGTATGTGTAGACAGTATGTGTAGAAAGTATGTGTGAACAGTAGGTTTTGACAGTATGTGTAGACAGTATGTGTAGACAGTACGTGTGGACAGTATGTGTGGACAGTATGTGTTGACAGTATGTGTAGACAGTATGTGTAGACAGTATGTGTAGACAGTATGTGTGGACAGTAGGTGTAGACAGTATGTGTGGACAGTATGTGTAGACAGTAGGTGTAGACAGTATGTGTAGACAGTAGGTGTGGACACTATGTGTGGACAGTATGTGCAGACAGAATGTGTAGACAGTAGGTGTGGACAGTAGGTGTAGACAGTATTGTAGACAGTATGTGTGGACAGTAGGTGTTGACAGTATGTGTAGACAGTCGGTGTAGACAGTATGTGTAGACAGTATGTGTGGACAGTATGTGTGGACAGTAGGTGTAGACAGTATTGTAGACAGTATGTGTGGACAGTAGGTGTGGACAGTAGGTGTGGACAGTATTGTAGACAGTATGTGTGGACAGTAGGTGTAGACAGTAGGTGTAGACAGTATGTGTAGACAGTATGTGTGGACAGTATGTGTAGACAGTATGTGTAGACAGTATGTGTGAAAAGTATTGTAGACAGTATGTATGGACAGTATGTGTGGACAGTAGGTGTAGACAGTATTGTAGACAGTATGTGTGGACAGTAGGTGTGGACAGTATTGTAGACAGAATGTGTGGACAGTAGGTGTAGACAGTATGTGTAGACAGTATGTGTGGACAGCATGTGTAGACAGTATGTGTAGGACAGTATTTGTGGACAGTATTGTAGACAGTATGTGTAGACAGTATGTGTAGACAGTATGTGTGAACAGTAGGTGTTGACAGTATGTGTAGACAGTATGTGTAGACAGTATGTGTGGACAGTACATGTGGACAGTATGTGTTGACAGTATGTGTAGACAGTATGTGTAGACAGTATGTGTAGACAGTATGTGTGGACAGTAGGTGTAGACAGTATGTGTGGACAGTATGTGTAGACAGTAGGTGTAGACAGTATGTGTAGACAGTAGGTGTGGACACTATGTGTGGACAGTATGTGCAGACAGAATGTGTAGACAGTAGGTGTGGACAGTAGGTGTAGACAGTATTGTAGACAGTATGTGTGGACAGTAGGTGTTGACAGTATGTGTAGACAGTCGGTGTAGACAGTATGTGTAGACAGTATGTGTGGACAGTAGGTGTAGACAGTATTGTAGACAGTATGTGTGGACAGTAGGTGTGGACAGTAGGTGTGGACAGTATTGTAGACAGTATGTGTGGACAGTAGGTGTAGACAGTAGGTGTAGACAGTATGTGTAGACAGTATGTGTGGACAGTATGTGTAGACAGTATGTGTAGACAGTATGTGTGAAAAGTATTGTAGACAGTATGTATGGACAGTATGTGTGGACAGTATGTGTGGACAGTATTGTAGAAAGCATGTGTGGACAGTATGTGTAGACAGTAGGTGTAGACAGTAGGTGTGGACACTATGTGTGGACAGTATGTGTTGACAGTATGTGTAGACAGTATGTGTAGACAGTATGTGTAGACAGTATGTGTGGACAGTAGGTGTAGACAGTATGTGTGGACAGTATGTGTAGACAGTAGGTGTAGACAGTATGTGTAGACAGTAGGTGTGGACACTATGTGTGGACAGTATGTGCAGACAGAATGTGTAGACAGTAGGTGTGGACAGTAGGTGTAGACAGTATTGTAGACAGTATGTGTGGACAGTAGGTGTTGACAGTATGTGTAGACAGTCGGTGTAGACAGTATGTGTAGACAGTATGTGTGGACAGTATGTGTGGACAGTAGGTGTAGACAGTATTGTAGACAGTATGTGTGGACAGTAGGTGTGGACAGTAGGTGTGGACAGTATTGTAGACAGTATGTGTGGACAGTAGGTGTAGACAGTAGGTGTAGACAGTATGTGTAGACAGTATGTGTGGACAGTATGTGTAGACAGTATGTGTAGACAGTATGTGTGAAAAGTATTGTAGACAGTATGTATGGACAGTATGTGTGGACAGTATGTGTGGACAGTATTGTAGAAAGTATGTGTGGACAGTATGTGTAGACAGTAGGTGTAGACAGTAGGTGTGGACACTATGTGTGGACAGTATGTGCAGACAGAATGTGTAGACAGTAGGTGTGGACAGTAGGTGTAGACAGTATTGTAGACAGTATGTGTGGACAGTAGGTGTTGACAGTATGTGTAGACAGTCGGTGTAGACAGTATGTGTAGACAGTATGTGTGGACAGTATGTGTGGACAGTAGGTGTAGACAGTATTGTAGACAGTATGTGTGGACAGTAGGTGTGGACAGTAGGTGTAGACAGTATGTGTGGACAGAAGGTGTAGACAGTAGGTGTAGACAGTATGTGTAGACAGTAGGTGTAGACAGTATGTGTGGACAGTATTGTAGACAGTATGTGTGGACAGTATGTGTAGACAGTATGTGTGGACAGAAGGTGTAGACAGTAGGTATGGACAGTAGGTGTAGACAGTAGGTGTGGACAGTAGGTGTAGACAGTATTGTAGACAGCATGGTCAAGTGCAGCAGGCACAGAATGCTACTGATGTCTATCTAGGGTTGGATGTGTCCTTATTAATCTGTGTGCTCTAGGTCCTACAGTACGGTAAAGTACATGGAAGAAGGTCTAGTGTAGTCAAGCCTCGCAATATTAATTTCAGCCCAGTCCCTCGTAACCCAGGGAGACCCACGTCTTTCTATCTGATGAAGTGGGCAGTATTCTGAGAGTAATGTCCTGTAGACAGTATGTGTAGACAGTATGTGTTGACAGTATGTGTTGACAGTATGTGTACACAGTATGTGTTGACAGTATATGTACACAGTATGTGTGGACAGTATGTGTAGACAGTATGTGTAGACATTGTGTGTAGACAGTATGTGTGGACAGTATGTGTGGACAGTAGGTGTTGACAGTATGTGTAGACAGTATGTGTAGACAGTATGTGTAGACAGTATGTGTGGACAGTAGGTGTAGACAGTATGTGTAGACAGTATGTGTGGACAGCATGTGTAGACAGTATGTGTAGGACAGTATTTGTGGACAGTATTGTAGACAGTATGTGTAGACAGTATGTGTAGAAAGTATGTGTGAACAGTAGGTTTTGACAGTATGTGTAGACAGTATGTGTAGACAGTACGTGTGGACAGTATGTGTGGACAGTATGTGTTGACAGTATGTGTAGACAGTATGTGTAGACAGTATGTGTAGACAGTATGTGTGGACAGTAGGTGTAGACAGTATGTGTGGACAGTATGTGTAGACAGTAGGTGTAGACAGTATGTGTAGACAGTAGGTGTGGACACTATGTGTGGACAGTATGTGCAGACAGAATGTGTAGACAGTAGGTGTGGACAGTAGGTGTAGACAGTATTGTAGACAGTATGTGTGGACAGTAGGTGTTGACAGTATGTGTAGACAGTCGGTGTAGACAGTATGTGTAGACAGTATGTGTGGACAGTATGTGTGGACAGTAGGTGTAGACAGTATTGTAGACAGTATGTGTGGACAGTAGGTGTGGACAGTAGGTGTGGACAGTATTGTAGACAGTATGTGTGGACAGTAGGTGTAGACAGTAGGTGTAGACAGTATGTGTAGACAGTAGGTGTAGACAGTATGTGTGGACAGTATTGTAGACAGTATGTGTGGACAGTAGGTGTAGACAGTAGGTGTAGACAGTAGGTGTAGACAGTATGTGTGGACAGTATTGTAGACAGTATGTGTGGACGGTAGGTGTAGACAGTATTGTAGACAGTATGTGTGGACAATAGGTGTGGACAGTATTGTAGACAGTATGTGTGGACAGTAGGTGTAGACAGTAGGTGTAGATAGTATGTTTAGACAGTATGTGTGGACAGCATGTGTAGACAGTATGTGTAGGACAGTATTTTTGGACAGTATTGTGGACAGTATGTGTGGACAGTATGTGTAGACAGTATGTGTGGACAGTTTTGTAGACAGTATGTGTGGACAGTATGTGTAGACAGTAGGTGTAGACAGTATGTGGGGACAGAAGGTGTAGACAGTAGGTGTAGACAGTATGTGTAGACAGTAGATGTAGACAGTATGTGTGGACAGTATTGTAGACAGTATGTGTGGACAGTAGGTGTAGACAGTAGGTGTAGACAGTATGTGTAGACAGTATGTGTGGACAGCATGTGTAGACAGTATGTGTAGACAGTATTTGTGGACAGTATTGTAGACAGTATGTGTCGACAGTATGTGTGGAAAGTATGTGTGGACAGTATGTGTGGACATTATTGTAGACAGTATGTGTGGACAGTATGTGTAGACAGTATGTGTGGACAGTAAGTGTGGACAGTAGGTGTTGACAGTATGTGTAGACAGTATGTGTGGACAGTATGTGTAGACAGTAGGTGTAGACAGTATGTGTTGACAGTAGGTGTGGACACTATGTGTGGACAGTATGTGTAGACAGAATGTGTGGACAGTAGGTGTGGACAGTAGGTGTAGACAGTATTGTAGACAGTATGTGTGGACAGTAGGTGTTGACAGTATGTGTAGACAGTAGGTGTAGACAGTATGTGTAGACAGTATGTGTGGACAGTATGTGTGGACAGTAGGTGTAGACAGTATTGTAGACAGTATGTGTGGACAGTAGGTGTGGACAGTATTGTAGACAGTATGTGTGGACAGTATGTGTAGACAGTATGTGTGGACAGAAGGTGTAGACAGTAGGTGTGGACAGTAGGTGTAGACAGTATGTGTGGACAGTAGGTGTAGACAGTATTGTAGACAGTAGGTGTAGACAGTAGGTGTGGACAGTAGGTGTAGACAGTATTGTAGACAGTATGTGTAGACAGTATGTGTGGACAGTATTGTAGACAGAATGTGTGGACAGTAGGTGTAGACAGTAGGTGTAGACAGTATGTGTAGACAGTATGTGTGGACAGCATGTGTAGACAGTATGTGTAGGACAGTATTTGTGGACAGTATTGTAGACAGTATGTGTAGACAGTATGTGTAGACAGTATGTGTGAACAGTAGGTGTTGACAGTATGTGTAGACAGTATGTGTAGACAGTACGTGTGGACAGTATGTGTGGACAGTATGTGTTGACAGTATGTGTAGACAGTATGTGTAGACAGTATGTGTAGACAGTATGTGTGGACAGTAGGTGTAGACAGTATGTGTGGACAGTATGTGTAGACAGTAGGTGTAGACAGTATGTGTAGACAGTAGGTGTGGACACTATGTGTGGACAGTATGTGCAGACAGAATGTGTAGACAGTAGGTGTGGACAGTAGGTGTAGACAGTATTGTAGACAGTATGTGTGGACAGTAGGTGTTGACAGTATGTGTAGACAGTCGGTGTAGACAGTATGTGTAGACAGTATGTGTGGACAGTATGTGTGGACAGTAGGTGTAGACAGTATTGTAGACAGTATGTGTGGACAGTAGGTGTGGACAGTAGGTGTGGACAGTATTGTAGACAGTATGTGTGGACAGTAGGTGTAGACAGTAGGTGTAGACAGTATGTGTAGACAGTATGTGTGGACAGTATGTGTAGACAGTATGTGTAGACAGTATGTGTGAAAAGTATTGTAGACAGTATGTATGGACAGTATGTGTGGACAGTAGGTGTAGACAGTATTGTAGACAGTATGTGTGGACAGTAGGTGTGGACAGTATTGTAGACAGAATGTGTGGACAGTAGGTGTAGACAGTAGGTGTAGACAGTATGTGTAGACAGTATGTGTGGACAGCATGTGTAGACAGTATGTGTAGGACAGTATTTGTGGACAGTATTGTAGACAGTATGTGTAGACAGTATGTGTAGACAGTATGTGTGAACAGTAGGTGTTGACAGTATGTGTAGACAGTATGTGTAGACAGTACGTGTGGACAGTATGTGTGGACAGTATGTGTTGACAGTATGTGTAGACAGTATGTGTAGACAGTATGTGTAGACAGTATGTGTGGACAGTAGGTGTAGACAGTATGTGTGGACAGTATGTGTAGACAGTAGGTGTAGACAGTATGTGTAGACAGTAGGTGTGGACACTATGTGTGGACAGTATGTGCAGACAGAATGTGTAGACAGTAGGTGTGGACAGTAGGTGTAGACAGTATGTGTAGACAGTATGTGTGGACAGCATGTGTAGACAGTATGTGTAGGACAGTATTTGTGGACAGTATTGTAGACAGTATGTGTAGACAGTATGTGTAGACAGTATGTGTGAACAGTAGGTGTTGACAGTATGTGTAGACAGTATGTGTAGACAGTACGTGTGGACAGTATGTGTGGACAGTATGTGTTGACAGTATGTGTAGACAGTATGTGTAGACAGTATGTGTAGACAGTATGTGTGGACAGTAGGTGTAGACAGTATGTGTGGACAGTATGTGTAGACAGTAGGTGTAGACAGTATGTGTAGACAGTAGGTGTGGACACTATGTGTGGACAGTATGTGCAGACAGAATGTGTAGACAGTAGGTGTGGACAGTAGGTGTAGACAGTATTGTAGACAGTATGTGTGGACAGTAGGTGTTGACAGTATGTGTAGACAGTCGGTGTAGACAGTATGTGTAGACAGTATGTGTGGACAGTATGTGTGGACAGTAGGTGTAGACAGTATTGTAGACAGTATGTGTGGACAGTAGGTGTGGACAGTAGGTGTGGACAGTATTGTAGACAGTATGTGTGGACAGTAGGTGTAGACAGTAGGTGTAGACAGTATGTGTAGACAGTATGTGTGGACAGTATGTGTAGACAGTATGTGTAGACAGTATGTGTGAAAAGTATTGTAGACAGTATGTATGGACAGTATGTGTGGACAGTAGGTGTAGACAGTATTGTAGACAGTATGTGTGGACAGTAGGTGTGGACAGTATTGTAGACAGAATGTGTGGACAGTAGGTGTAGACAGTAGGTGTAGACAGTATG
This sequence comes from Oncorhynchus mykiss, assembly GCF_057628025.1. Classification (NCBI taxonomy): domain Eukaryota; kingdom Metazoa; phylum Chordata; class Actinopteri; order Salmoniformes; family Salmonidae; genus Oncorhynchus; species Oncorhynchus mykiss. The sequence goes on along the minus strand of NC_143031.1, from coordinate 36,649,928 downwards.
TGTAGACAGTATGTGTGGACAGCATGTGTAGACAGTATGTGTAGGACAGTATTTGTGGACAGTATTGTAGACAGTATGTGTAGACAGTATGTGTAGACAGTATGTGTGAACAGTAGGTGTTGACAGTATGTGTAGACAGTATGTGTAGACAGTACGTGTGGACAGTATGTGTGGACAGTATGTGTTGACAGTATGTGTAGACAGTATGTGTAGACAGTATGTGTAGACAGTATGTGTGGACAGTAGGTGTAGACAGTATGTGTGGACAGTATGTGTAGACAGTAGGTGTAGACAGTATGTGTAGACAGTAGGTGTGGACACTATGTGTGGACAGTATGTGCAGACAGAATGTGTAGACAGTAGGTGTGGACAGTAGGTGTAGACAGTATTGTAGACAGTATGTGTGGACAGTAGGTGTTGACAGTATGTGTAGACAGTCGGTGTAGACAGTATGTGTAGACAGTATGTGTGGACAGTAGGTGTAGACAGTATTGTAGACAGTATGTGTGGACAGTAGGTGTGGACAGTAGGTGTGGACAGTATTGTAGACAGTATGTGTGGACAGTAGGTGTAGACAGTAGGTGTAGACAGTATGTGTAGACAGTATGTGTGGACAGTATGTGTAGACAGTATGTGTAGACAGTATGTGTGAAAAGTATTGTAGACAGTATGTATGGACAGTATGTGTGGACAGTATGTGTGGACAGTATTGTAGAAAGTATGTGTGGACAGTATGTGTAGACAGTAGGTGTAGACAGTAGGTGTGGACACTATGTGTGGACAGTATGTGTTGACAGTATGTGTAGACAGTATGTGTAGACAGTATGTGTAGACAGTATGTGTGGACAGTAGGTGTAGACAGTATGTGTGGACAGTATGTGTAGACAGTAGGTGTAGACAGTATGTGTAGACAGTAGGTGTGGACACTATGTGTGGACAGTATGTGCAGACAGAATGTGTAGACAGTAGGTGTGGACAGTAGGTGTAGACAGTATTGTAGACAGTATGTGTGGACAGTAGGTGTTGACAGTATGTGTAGACAGTCGGTGTAGACAGTATGTGTAGACAGTATGTGTGGACAGTATGTGTGGACAGTAGGTGTAGACAGTATTGTAGACAGTATGTGTGGACAGTAGGTGTGGACAGTAGGTGTGGACAGTATTGTAGACAGTATGTGTGGACAGTAGGTGTAGACAGTAGGTGTAGACAGTATGTGTAGACAGTATGTGTGGACAGTATGTGTAGACAGTATGTGTAGACAGTATGTGTGAAAAGTATTGTAGACAGTATGTATGGACAGTATGTGTGGACAGTATGTGTGGACAGTATTGTAGAAAGTATGTGTGGACAGTATGTGTAGACAGTAGGTGTAGACAGTAGGTGTGGACACTATGTGTGGACAGTATGTGCAGACAGAATGTGTAGACAGTAGGTGTGGACAGTAGGTGTAGACAGTATTGTAGACAGTATGTGTGGACAGTAGGTGTTGACAGTATGTGTAGACAGTCGGTGTAGACAGTATGTGTAGACAGTATGTGTGGACAGTATGTGTGGACAGTAGGTGTAGACAGTATTGTAGACAGTATGTGTGGACAGTAGGTGTGGACAGTAGGTGTAGACAGTATGTGTGGACAGAAGGTGTAGACAGTAGGTGTAGACAGTATGTGTAGACAGTAGGTGTAGACAGTATGTGTGGACAGTATTGTAGACAGTATGTGTGGACAGTATGTGTAGACAGTATGTGTGGACAGAAGGTGTAGACAGTAGGTATGGACAGTAGGTGTAGACAGTAGGTGTGGACAGTAGGTGTAGACAGTATTGTAGACAGCATGGTCAAGTGCAGCAGGCACAGAATGCTACTGATGTCTATCTAGGGTTGGATGTGTCCTTATTAATCTGTGTGCTCTAGGTCCTACAGTACGGTAAAGTACATGGAAGAAGGTCTAGTGTAGTCAAGCCTCGCAATATTAATTTCAGCCCAGTCCCTCGTAACCCAGGGAGACCCACGTCTTTCTATCTGATGAAGTGGGCAGTATTCTGAGAGTAATGTCCTGTAGACAGTATGTGTAGACAGTATGTGTTGACAGTATGTGTTGACAGTATGTGTACACAGTATGTGTTGACAGTATATGTACACAGTATGTGTGGACAGTATGTGTAGACAGTATGTGTAGACATTGTGTGTAGACAGTATGTGTGGACAGTATGTGTGGACAGTAGGTGTTGACAGTATGTGTAGACAGTATGTGTAGACAGTATGTGTAGACAGTATGTGTGGACAGTAGGTGTAGACAGTATGTGTAGACAGTATGTGTGGACAGCATGTGTAGACAGTATGTGTAGGACAGTATTTGTGGACAGTATTGTAGACAGTATGTGTAGACAGTATGTGTAGAAAGTATGTGTGAACAGTAGGTTTTGACAGTATGTGTAGACAGTATGTGTAGACAGTACGTGTGGACAGTATGTGTGGACAGTATGTGTTGACAGTATGTGTAGACAGTATGTGTAGACAGTATGTGTAGACAGTATGTGTGGACAGTAGGTGTAGACAGTATGTGTGGACAGTATGTGTAGACAGTAGGTGTAGACAGTATGTGTAGACAGTAGGTGTGGACACTATGTGTGGACAGTATGTGCAGACAGAATGTGTAGACAGTAGGTGTGGACAGTAGGTGTAGACAGTATTGTAGACAGTATGTGTGGACAGTAGGTGTTGACAGTATGTGTAGACAGTCGGTGTAGACAGTATGTGTAGACAGTATGTGTGGACAGTATGTGTGGACAGTAGGTGTAGACAGTATTGTAGACAGTATGTGTGGACAGTAGGTGTGGACAGTAGGTGTGGACAGTATTGTAGACAGTATGTGTGGACAGTAGGTGTAGACAGTAGGTGTAGACAGTATGTGTAGACAGTATGTGTGGACAGTATGTGTAGACAGTATGTGTAGACAGTATGTGTGAAAAGTATTGTAGACAGTATGTATGGACAGTATGTGTGGACAGTAGGTGTAGACAGTATTGTAGACAGTATGTGTGGACAGTAGGTGTGGACAGTATTGTAGACAGAATGTGTGGACAGTAGGTGTAGACAGTATGTGTAGACAGTATGTGTGGACAGCATGTGTAGACAGTATGTGTAGGACAGTATTTGTGGACAGTATTGTAGACAGTATGTGTAGACAGTATGTGTAGACAGTATGTGTGAACAGTAGGTGTTGACAGTATGTGTAGACAGTATGTGTAGACAGTATGTGTGGACAGTACATGTGGACAGTATGTGTTGACAGTATGTGTAGACAGTATGTGTAGACAGTATGTGTAGACAGTATGTGTGGACAGTAGGTGTAGACAGTATGTGTGGACAGTATGTGTAGACAGTAGGTGTAGACAGTATGTGTAGACAGTAGGTGTGGACACTATGTGTGGACAGTATGTGCAGACAGAATGTGTAGACAGTAGGTGTGGACAGTAGGTGTAGACAGTATTGTAGACAGTATGTGTGGACAGTAGGTGTTGACAGTATGTGTAGACAGTCGGTGTAGACAGTATGTGTAGACAGTATGTGTGGACAGTAGGTGTAGACAGTATTGTAGACAGTATGTGTGGACAGTAGGTGTGGACAGTAGGTGTGGACAGTATTGTAGACAGTATGTGTGGACAGTAGGTGTAGACAGTAGGTGTAGACAGTATGTGTAGACAGTATGTGTGGACAGTATGTGTAGACAGTATGTGTAGACAGTATGTGTGAAAAGTATTGTAGACAGTATGTATGGACAGTATGTGTGGACAGTATGTGTGGACAGTATTGTAGAAAGCATGTGTGGACAGTATGTGTAGACAGTAGGTGTAGACAGTAGGTGTGGACACTATGTGTGGACAGTATGTGTTGACAGTATGTGTAGACAGTATGTGTAGACAGTATGTGTAGACAGTATGTGTGGACAGTAGGTGTAGACAGTATGTGTGGACAGTATGTGTAGACAGTAGGTGTAGACAGTATGTGTAGACAGTAGGTGTGGACACTATGTGTGGACAGTATGTGCAGACAGAATGTGTAGACAGTAGGTGTGGACAGTAGGTGTAGACAGTATTGTAGACAGTATGTGTGGACAGTAGGTGTTGACAGTATGTGTAGACAGTCGGTGTAGACAGTATGTGTAGACAGTATGTGTGGACAGTATGTGTGGACAGTAGGTGTAGACAGTATTGTAGACAGTATGTGTGGACAGTAGGTGTGGACAGTAGGTGTGGACAGTATTGTAGACAGTATGTGTGGACAGTAGGTGTAGACAGTAGGTGTAGACAGTATGTGTAGACAGTATGTGTGGACAGTATGTGTAGACAGTATGTGTAGACAGTATGTGTGAAAAGTATTGTAGACAGTATGTATGGACAGTATGTGTGGACAGTATGTGTGGACAGTATTGTAGAAAGTATGTGTGGACAGTATGTGTAGACAGTAGGTGTAGACAGTAGGTGTGGACACTATGTGTGGACAGTATGTGCAGACAGAATGTGTAGACAGTAGGTGTGGACAGTAGGTGTAGACAGTATTGTAGACAGTATGTGTGGACAGTAGGTGTTGACAGTATGTGTAGACAGTCGGTGTAGACAGTATGTGTAGACAGTATGTGTGGACAGTATGTGTGGACAGTAGGTGTAGACAGTATTGTAGACAGTATGTGTGGACAGTAGGTGTGGACAGTAGGTGTAGACAGTATGTGTGGACAGAAGGTGTAGACAGTAGGTGTAGACAGTATGTGTAGACAGTAGGTGTAGACAGTATGTGTGGACAGTATTGTAGACAGTATGTGTGGACAGTATGTGTAGACAGTATGTGTGGACAGAAGGTGTAGACAGTAGGTATGGACAGTAGGTGTAGACAGTAGGTGTGGACAGTAGGTGTAGACAGTATTGTAGACAGCATGGTCAAGTGCAGCAGGCACAGAATGCTACTGATGTCTATCTAGGGTTGGATGTGTCCTTATTAATCTGTGTGCTCTAGGTCCTACAGTACGGTAAAGTACATGGAAGAAGGTCTAGTGTAGTCAAGCCTCGCAATATTAATTTCAGCCCAGTCCCTCGTAACCCAGGGAGACCCACGTCTTTCTATCTGATGAAGTGGGCAGTATTCTGAGAGTAATGTCCTGTAGACAGTATGTGTAGACAGTATGTGTTGACAGTATGTGTTGACAGTATGTGTACACAGTATGTGTTGACAGTATATGTACACAGTATGTGTGGACAGTATGTGTAGACAGTATGTGTAGACATTGTGTGTAGACAGTATGTGTGGACAGTATGTGTGGACAGTAGGTGTTGACAGTATGTGTAGACAGTATGTGTAGACAGTATGTGTAGACAGTATGTGTGGACAGTAGGTGTAGACAGTATGTGTAGACAGTATGTGTGGACAGCATGTGTAGACAGTATGTGTAGGACAGTATTTGTGGACAGTATTGTAGACAGTATGTGTAGACAGTATGTGTAGAAAGTATGTGTGAACAGTAGGTTTTGACAGTATGTGTAGACAGTATGTGTAGACAGTACGTGTGGACAGTATGTGTGGACAGTATGTGTTGACAGTATGTGTAGACAGTATGTGTAGACAGTATGTGTAGACAGTATGTGTGGACAGTAGGTGTAGACAGTATGTGTGGACAGTATGTGTAGACAGTAGGTGTAGACAGTATGTGTAGACAGTAGGTGTGGACACTATGTGTGGACAGTATGTGCAGACAGAATGTGTAGACAGTAGGTGTGGACAGTAGGTGTAGACAGTATTGTAGACAGTATGTGTGGACAGTAGGTGTTGACAGTATGTGTAGACAGTCGGTGTAGACAGTATGTGTAGACAGTATGTGTGGACAGTATGTGTGGACAGTAGGTGTAGACAGTATTGTAGACAGTATGTGTGGACAGTAGGTGTGGACAGTAGGTGTGGACAGTATTGTAGACAGTATGTGTGGACAGTAGGTGTAGACAGTAGGTGTAGACAGTATGTGTAGACAGTATGTGTGGACAGTATGTGTAGACAGTATGTGTAGACAGTATGTGTGAAAAGTATTGTAGACAGTATGTATGGACAGTATGTGTGGACAGTAGGTGTAGACAGTATTGTAGACAGTATGTGTGGACAGTAGGTGTGGACAGTATTGTAGACAGAATGTGTGGACAGTAGGTGTAGACAGTAGGTGTAGACAGTATGTGTAGACAGTATGTGTGGACAGCATGTGTAGACAGTATGTGTAGGACAGTATTTGTGGACAGTATTGTAGACAGTATGTGTAGACAGTATGTGTAGACAGTATGTGTGAACAGTAGGTGTTGACAGTATGTGTAGACAGTATGTGTAGACAGTACGTGTGGACAGTATGTGTGGACAGTATGTGTTGACAGTATGTGTAGACAGTATGTGTAGACAGTATGTGTAGACAGTATGTGTGGACAGTAGGTGTAGACAGTATGTGTGGACAGTATGTGTAGACAGTAGGTGTAGACAGTATGTGTAGACAGTAGGTGTGGACACTATGTGTGGACAGTATGTGCAGACAGAATGTGTAGACAGTAGGTGTGGACAGTAGGTGTAGACAGTATTGTAGACAGTATGTGTGGACAGTAGGTGTTGACAGTATGTGTAGACAGTCGGTGTAGACAGTATGTGTAGACAGTATGTGTGGACAGTAGGTGTAGACAGTATTGTAGACAGTATGTGTGGACAGTAGGTGTGGACAGTAGGTGTGGACAGTATTGTAGACAGTATGTGTGGACAGTAGGTGTAGACAGTAGGTGTAGACAGTATGTGTAGACAGTATGTGTGGACAGTATGTGTAGACAGTATGTGTAGACAGTATGTGTGAAAAGTATTGTAGACAGTATGTATGGACAGTATGTGTGGACAGTATGTGTGGACAGTATTGTAGAAAGTATGTGTGGACAGTATGTGTAGACAGTAGGTGTAGACAGTAGGTGTGGACACTATGTGTGGACAGTATGTGTTGACAGTATGTGTAGACAGTATGTGTAGACAGTATGTGTAGACAGTATGTGTGGACAGTAGGTGTAGACAGTATGTGTGGACAGTATGTGTAGACAGTAGGTGTAGACAGTATGTGTAGACAGTAGGTGTGGACACTATGTGTGGACAGTATGTGCAGACAGAATGTGTAGACAGTAGGTGTGGACAGTAGGTGTAGACAGTATTGTAGACAGTATGTGTGGACAGTAGGTGTTGACAGTATGTGTAGACAGTCGGTGTAGACAGTATGTGTAGACAGTATGTGTGGACAGTATGTGTGGACAGTAGGTGTAGACAGTATTGTAGACAGTATGTGTGGACAGTAGGTGTGGACAGTAGGTGTGGACAGTATTGTAGACAGTATGTGTGGACAGTAGGTGTAGACAGTAGGTGTAGACAGTATGTGTAGACAGTATGTGTGGACAGTATGTGTAGACAGTATGTGTAGACAGTATGTGTGAAAAGTATGTGTGGACAGTATGTATGGACAGTATGTGTGGACAGTATGTGTGGACAGTATTGTAGAAAGTATGTGTGGACAGTATGTGTAGACAGTAGGTGTAGACAGTAGGTGTGGACACTATGTGTGGACAGTATGTGCAGACAGAATGTGTAGACAGTAGGTGTGGACAGTAGGTGTAGACAGTATTGTAGACAGTATGTGTGGACAGTAGGTGTTGACAGTATGTGTAGACAGTCGGTGTAGACAGTATGTGTAGACAGTATGTGTGGACAGTATGTGTGGACAGTAGGTGTAGACAGTATTGTAGACAGTATGTGTGGACAGTAGGTGTGGACAGTAGGTGTAGACAGTATGTGTGGACAGAAGGTGTAGACAGTAGGTGTAGACAGTATGTGTAGACAGTAGGTGTAGACAGTATGTGTGGACAGTATTGTAGACAGTATGTGTGGACAGTATGTGTAGACAGTATGTGTGGACAGAAGGTGTAGACAGTAGGTATGGACAGTAGGTGTAGACAGTAGGTGTGGACAGTAGGTGTAGACAGTATTGTAGACAGCATGGTCAAGTGCAGCAGGCACAGAATGCTACTGATGTCTATCTAGGGTTGGATGTGTCCTTATTAATCTGTGTGCTCTAGGTCCTACAGTACGGTAAAGTACATGGAAGAAGGTCTAGTGTAGTCAAGCCTCGCAGTATTAATTTCAGCCCAGTCCCTCGTAACCCAGGGAGACCCACGTCTTTCTATCTGATGAAGTGGGCAGTATTCTGAGAGTAATGTCCTGTAGACAGTATGTGTAGACAGTATGTGTTGACAGTATGTGTTGACAGTATGTGTACACAGTATGTGTTGACAGTATATGTACACAGTATGTGTGGACAGTATGTGTAGACAGTATGTGTAGACATTGTGTGTAGACAGTATGTGTGGACAGTATGTGTGGACAGTAGGTGTTGACAGTATGTGTAGACAGTATGTGTAGACAGTATGTGTAGACAGTATGTGTGGACAGTAGGTGTTGACAGTATGTGTAGACAGTATGTGTAGACAGTATGTGTGGACAGTATGTGTGGACAGTATGTGTTGACAGTATGTGTAGACAGTATGTGTAGACAGTATGTGTAGACAGTATGTGTGGACAGTATGTGTAGACAGTAGGTGTAGACAGTATGTGTAGACAGTAGGTGTGGACACTATGTGTGGACAGTATGTGCAGACAGAATTTGTAGACAGTAGGTGTGGACAGTAGGTGTAGACAGTATTGTAGACAGTATGTGTGGACAGTATGTGTGGACAGTAGGTGTAGACAGTATTGTAGACAGTATGTGTGGACAGTAGGTGTCGACAGTAGGTGTGGACAGTATTGTAGACAGTATGTGTGGACAGTAGGTGTAGACAGTAGGTGTAGACAGTATGTGTAGACAGTATGTGTGGACAGTATGTGTAGACAGTATGTGTAGACAGAATGTGTGGAAAGTATTGTAGACAGTATGTGTGGACAGTATGTGTGGACAGTATGTGTGGACAGTATTGTAGACAGTATGTGTGGACAGTATGTGTAGACAGTAAGTGTGGACAGTATTGTAGACAGTATGTGTGGACAATATGTGTAAACATTAGGTGTAGACAGTATGTGTGGACAGTAGGTGTAGACAGTATGTGTGGACAGTATTGTAGAAAGTATGTGTGGACAGTATGTGTAGACAGTATGTGTGGACAGAAGGTGTAGACAGTAGGTGTGGACAGTAGGTGTAGACAGTAGGTGTAGACAGTATGTGTGGACAGTATTGTAGAAAGTATGTGTGGACAGTATGTGTAGACAGTATGTGTGGACAGAAGGTGTAGACAGTAGGTGTGGACAGTAGGTGTAGACAGTAGGTGTGGACAGTAGGTGTAGACAGTATTGTAGACAGTATGTGTACACAGTATGTGTGGACAGTATGTGTAGACAGTATGTGTAGACAGTGTGTGTAGACAGTATGTGTGGACAGTATGTGTAGACAGTATGTGTAGACAGTAGGTGTAGACAGTATGTGTAGACAGTATGTGTGGACAGAAGGTGTAGACAGTATGTGTAGACAGTATGTGTAGACAGTATGTGTGGACAGAAGGTGTGGACAGTATGTTTAGACAGTATGTGTAGACATTATGTGTAGACAGTATGTGTAGACAGTATGTGTGGACAGTAGGTGTAGACAGTATGTGTAGACAGAATGTGTAGACAGTAGGTGTAGACAGTATGTGTGGACAGTATTGTAGAAAGTATGTGTGGACAGTATGTGTAGACAGTATGTGTGGCCAGAAGATGTAGACAGTAGGTGTGGACAGTAGGTGTAGACAGTAGGTGTGGACAGTAGGTGTAGACAGCATGTGTGGACAGTATGTGTAGACAGTAGGTGTAGACAGTATGTATAGACAGTAGGTGTGGACACTATGTGTGGACAGTATGTCCAGACAGAATGTGTGTACAGTAGGTGTGGACAGTAGGTGTAGACAGTATTGTAGACAGTATGTGTGGACAGTAGGTGTTGACAGTATGTGTTGACAGTAGGTGTAGACAGTATGTGTTGACAGTATGTGTACACAGTATGTGTGGACAGTATGTGTAGACAGTATGTGTAGACAGTGTGTGTAGACAGTATGTGTGGACAGTATGTGTGGACAGTAGGTGTTGACAGTATGTGTAGACAGTATGTGTGGACAGTAGGTGTAGACAGTATGTGTAGACAGTATGTGTGAACAGAAGGTGTAGACAGTATTGTAGACAGTATGTGTGGATAGTATGTGTGGACAGTATGTGTAGACAGTATGTGTAGACAGTATTTGTGGACAGTAGGTGTAGACAGTAGGTGTAGACAGTATTGTAGACAGTAGGTGTAGACAGTATGTGTAGACAGTAGGTGTAGACAGTATTGTAGACAGTATGTGTAGACAGTATGTGTAGACAGTAGGTGTAGACAGTATGTGTAGACAGTATGTGTGGACAGAAGGTGTAGACAGTATGTGTAGACAGTATGTGTAGACAGTATGTGTGGACAGAAGGTGTTGACAGTATGTGTAGACAGTATGTGTAGACATTATGTGTAGACAGTATGTGTAGACAGTATGTGTAGACAGTATGTGTGGACAGTATGTGTAGACAGTATGTGTAGACAGTATGTGTGGACCGTAGGTGTAGACAGTAGGTGTAGACAGTATGTGTGGACAGTATTTGTGGACAGTAGGTGTTGACAGTATGTGTGGACAGTATGTGTGGACAGTATGTGTAGACAGTATGTGTGGACAGTATGTGTGGACAGTATGTGTAGACAGTAGGTGTAGACAGTATGTGTAGACAGTATGTGTGGACAGTATGTGTAGACAGTATGTGTGGACAGTATGTGTGGACAGTATGTGTAGACAGTAGGTGTAGACAGTATGTGTAGACAGTAGGTGTAGACAGTAGGTGTAGACAGTATGTGTGGACAGTATGTGTGGACAGTAGGTGTAGACAGTATGTGTAGACAGTATGTGTGGACAGAATGTGTAGACAGTATTGTAGACAGTGTGTGTGGACAGTATGTGTGGACAGTATGTGTAGACAGTATATGTAGACAGTATGTGTGGACAGTAGGTGTAGACAGTAGGTGTAGACAGTATTGTAGACAGTAGGTGTAGACAGTATGTGTAGACAGTATGTGTAGACAGTATTGTAGACAGTATGTGTAGACAGTATGTGTGGAGAGAAGGTGTAGACAGTATGTGTAGACAGTATGTGTAGACAGTATGTGTAGACAGTAGGTGTAGACAGTATGTGTGGACAGAAGGTGTAGACAGTATGTGTGGACAGTATGTGTAGACAGTAGGTGTTGACAGTATGTGTAGACAGTATGTGTAGACAGTATGTGTGGACAGTATGTGTGGACAGTATGTGTAGACAGCATGTGTAGACAGTTTGTGTGAACAGTATGTGTGGACAGTATGTGTAGACAGTATGTGTAGACAGTATGTGTAGACAGTAGGTGTAGATAGTATGTATAGATAGTATGTGTAGACAGTATTGCAGACAGTAGGTGTAGACAGTATGTGTAGACAGTACGTGTAGACAGTATGTGTGGACAGTATGTGTAGACAGTATGTGTAGACAGTATGTGTGGACAGTATGTGTAGACAGTAGGTGTAGACAGTAGGTGTAGACAGTATGTGTAGACAGTAGGTGTAGACAGTATGTGTAGACAGTATGTGTAGACAGTATGTGTGGACAGTATGTGTAGACAGTAGGTGTAGACAGTATGTGTTGACAGTAGGTGTGGACACTATGTGTGGACAGTATGTGTAGACAGAATGTGTGGACAGTAGGTGTGGACAGTAGGTGTAGACAGTATTGTAGACAGTATTTGTGGACAGTAGGTGTTGACAGTATGTGTAGACAGTAGGTGTAGACAGTATGTGTAGACAGTATGTGTGGACAGTATGTGTGGACAGTAGGTGTAGACAGTATGTGTGGACAGTAGGTGTGGACAGTATTGTAGACAGTATGTGTGGACAGTATGTGTAGACAGTATGTGTGGACAGAAGGTGTAGACAGTAGGTGTGGACAGTAGGTGTAGACAGTATGTGTGGACAGTAGGTGTAGACAGTATTGTAGACAGTAGGTGTAGACAGTAGGTGTGGACAGTAGGTGTAGACAGTATTGTAGACAGTATGTGTAGACAGTATGTGTAGACAGCAGGTGTTGACAGGATGTGTAGACAGTAGGTGTAGACAGTATGTGTAGACAGTATGTGTGGACAGTATGTGTGGACAGTAGGTGTAGACAGTATTGTAGACAGTATGTGTGGACAATAGGTGTGGACAGTATTGTAGACAGTATGTGTGGACAGTAGGTGTAGACAGTAGGTGTAGACAGTATGTGTAGACAGTATGTGTGGACAGCATGTGTAGACAGTATGTGTAGGACAGTATTTGTGGACAGTATTGTAGACAGTATGTGTAGACAGTATGTGTAGACAGTATGTGTGAACAGTAGGTGTTGACAGTATGTGTAGACAGTATGTGTAGACAGTACGTGTGGACAGTATGTGTTGACAGTATGTGTAGACAGTATGTGTAGACAGTATGTGTAGACAGTATGTGTGGACAGTAGGTGTAGACAGTATGTGTGGACAGTATGTGTAGACAGTAGGTGTAGACAGTATGTGTAGACAGTAGGTGTGGACACTATGTGTGGACAGTATGTGCAGACAGAATGTGTAGACAGTAGGTGTGGACAGTAGGTGTAGACAGTATTGTAGACAGTATGTGTGGACAGTAGGTGTTGACAGTATGTGTAGACAGTCGGTGTAGACAGTATGTGTAGACAGTATGTGTGGACAGTATGTGTGGACAGTAGGTGTAGACAGTATTGTAGACAGTGAGTGTGGACAGTAGGTGTGGACAGTAGGTGTGGACAGTATTGTAGACAGTATGTGTGGACAGTAGGTGTAGACAGTAGGTGTAGACAGTATGTGTAGACAGTATGTGTGGACAGTATGTGTAGACAGTATGTGTAGACAGTATGTGTGAAAAGTATTGTAGACAGTATGTGTGGACAGTATGTGTGGACAGTATGTGTGGACAGTATTGTAGACAGTATGTGTGGACAGTATGTGTAGACAGTAGGTGTAGACAGTATGTGTAGACATTAGGTGTGGACACTATGTGTGGACAGTATGTGCAGACAGAATGTGTAGACAGTAGGTGTGGACAGTAGGTGTAGACAGTATTGTAGACAGTATGTGTGGACAGTAGGTGTTGACAGTATGTGTAGACAGTCGGTGTAGACAGTATGTGTAGACAGTATGTGTGGACAGTATGTGTGGACAGTAGGTGTAGACAGTATTGTAGACAGTATGTGTGGACAGTAGGTGTGGACAGTAGGTGTGGACAGTATTGTAGACAGTATGTGTAGACAGTAGGTGTAGACAGTAGGTGTAGACTGTATGTGTGGACAGTATGTGTAGACAGTATGTGTAGACAGTATGTGTGGAAAGTATTGTAGACAGTATGTGTGGACAGTATGTGTGGACAGTATGTGTGGACAGTATTGTAGACAGTATGTGTGGACAGTATGTGTAGACAGTAGGTGTATACAGTATGTGTGGACAGAAGGTGTAGACAGTAGGTGTAGACAGTATGTGTAGACAGTATGTGTGGACAGTAGGTGTAGACAGTATGTGTGGACAGTATGTGTAGACAGTAGGTGTAGACAGTATGTGTGGACAGAAGGTGTAGACAGTAGGTATGGACAGTAGGTGTAGACAGTAGGTGTGGACAGTAGGTGTAGACAGTATTGTCGACAGCAGGGTTAAGTGCAGCAGGCACAGAATGCTAGTGATGTCTATCTAGGGTTGGATGTGTCCTTATTAATCTGTGTACTCTAGGTCCTACAGTACGGTAAAGTACATGGAAGAAGGTCTAGTGTAGTCAAGCCTCGCAATATTCATTTCAGCCCAGTCCCTCGTAACCCAGGGAGACCCACGTCTTTCTATCTGATGAAGTGGGCAGTATTCTGAGAGTAATGTCCTGTAGACAGTATGTGTAGACAGTATGTGTTGACAGTATGTGTTGACAGTATGTGTACACAGTATGTGTTGACAGTATGTGTACACAGTATGTGTGGACAGTATGTGTAGACAGTATGTGTAGACAGTGTGTGTAGACAGTATGTGTGGACAGTATGTGTGGACAGTAGGTGTTGACTGTATGTGTAGACAGTATGTGTAGACAGTATGTGTAGACAGTATGTGTGGACAGTAGATGTTGACAGTATGTGTAGACAGTATGTGTAGACAGTATGTGTGGACAGTATGTGTGGACAGTATGTGTTGACAGTATGTGTAGACAGTATGTGTAGACAGTATGTGTAGACAGTATGTGTGGACAGTATGTGTAGACAGTAGGTGTAGACAGTATGTGTAGACAGTAGGTGTGGACACTATGTGTGGACAGTATTGTAGACAGTATGTGTGGACAGTATGTGTAGACAGTATGTGTAGACAGTATGTGTAGACAGTAGGTGTAGACAGTATGTGTGGACAGTATTGTAGACAGTATGTGTGGACAGTATGTGTACACAGTATGTGTGGACAGAAGGTGTAGACAGTAGGTGTGGACAGTAGGTGTAGACAGTATGTGTGGACAGTAGGTGTAGACAGTAGGTGTGGACAGTAGGTGTAGACAGTATTGTAGACAGTATGTGTAGACAGTATGTGTAGACAGCAGGTGTTGACAGGATGTGTAGACAGTAGGTGTAGACAGTATGTGTAGACAGTAGGTGTGGACACTATGTGTGGACAGTATGTGCAGACAGAATGTGTAGACAGTAGGTGTGGACAGTAGGTGTAGACAGTATTGTAGACAGTATGTGTGGACAGTAGGTGTTGACAGTATGTGTAGACAGTCGGTGTAGACAGTATGTGTAGACAGTATGTGTGGACAGTATGTGTGGACAGTAGGTGTAGACAGTATTGTAGACCGTATGTGTGGACAGTAGGTGTGGACAGTAGGTGTGGACAGTATTGTAGACAGTATGTGTGGACAGTAGGTGTAGACAGTAGGTGTAGACAGTATGTGTAGACAGTATGTGTGGACAGTATGTGTAGACAGTATGTGTAGACAGTATGTGTGAAAAGTATTGTAGACAGTATGTGTGGACAGTATGTGTGGACAGTATTGTAGACAGTATGTGTGGACAGTATGTGTAGACAGTAGGTGTAGACAGTATGTGTAGACAGTAGGTGTGGACACTATGTGTGGACAGTATGTGCAGACAGAATGTGTAGACAGTAGGTGTGGACAGTAGGTGTAGACAGTATTGTAGACAGTATGTGTGGACAGTAGGTGTTGACAGTATGTGTAGACAGTCGGTGTAGACAGTATGTGTAGACAGTATGTGTGGACAGTATGTGTGGACAGTAGGTGTAGACAGTATTGTAGACAGTATGTGTGGACAGTAGGTGTGGACAGTAGGTGTGGACAGTATGTGTAGACAGTATGTGTGGAAAGTATTGTAGACAGTATGTGTGGACAGTATGTGTGGACAGTATGTGTGGACAGTATTGTAGACAGTATGTGTGGACAGTATGTGTAGACAGTAGGTGTATACAGTATGTGTGGACAGAAGGTGTAGACAGTAGGTGTAGACAGTATGTGTAGACAGTATGTGTGGACAGTAGGTGTAGACAGTATGTGTGGACAGTATGTGTAGACAGTAGGTGTAGACAGTATGTGTGGACAGAAGGTGTAGACAGTAGGTATGGACAGTAGGTGTAGACAGTAGGTGTGGACAGTAGGTGTAGACAGTATTGTCGACAGCAGGGTTAAGTGCAGCAGGCACAGAATGCTAGTGATGTCTATCTAGGGTTGGATGTGTCCTTATTAATCTGTGTACTCTAGGTCCTACAGTACGGTAAAGTACATGGAAGAAGGTCTAGTGTAGTCGAGCCTCGCAATATTCATTTCAGCCCAGTCCCTCGTAACCCAGGGAGACCCACGTCTTTCTATCTGATGAAGTGGGCAGTATTCTGAGAGTAATGTCCTGTAGACAGTATGTGTAGACAGTATGTGTTGACAGTATGTGTTGACAGTATGTGTACACAGTATGTGTTGACAGTATGTGTACACAGTATGTGTGGACAGTATGTGTAGACAGTATGTGTAGACAGTGTGTGTAGACAGTATGTGTGGACAGTATGTGTGGACAGTAGGTGTTGACTGTATGTGTAGACAGTATGTGTAGACAGTATGTGTAGACAGTATGTGTGGACAGTAGATGTTGACAGTATGTGTAGACAGTATGTGTAGACAGTATGTGTGGACAGTATGTGTTGACAGTATGTGTAGACAGTATGTGTAGACAGTATGTGTAGACAGTATGTGTGGACAGTATGTGTAGACAGTAGGTGTAGACAGTATGTGTAGACAGTAGGTGTGGACACTATGTGTGGACAGTATTGTAGACAGTATGTGTGGACAGTATGTGTAGACAGTATGTGTAGACAGTATGTGTAGACAGTAGGTGTAGACAGTATGTGTGGACAGTATTGTAGACAGTATGTGTGGACAGTATGTGTACACAGTATGTGTGGACAGAAGGTGTAGACAGTAGGTGTGGACAGTAGGTGTAGACAGTATGTGTGGACAGTAGGTGTAGACAGTAGGTGTGGACAGTAGGTGTAGACAGTATTGTAGACAGTATGTGTAGACAGTATGTGTAGACAGCAGGTGTTGACAGGATGTGTAGACAGTAGGTGTAGACAGTATGTGTAGACAGTATGTGTGGACAGTATGTGTGGACAGTAGGTGTAGACAGTATTGTAGACAGTATGTGTGGACAGTAGGTGTTGACAGTATGTGTTGACAGTAGTTGTAGACAGTATGTGTTGACAGTATGTGTACACAGTATGTGTGGACAGTATGTGTAGACAGTATGTGTAGACAGTGTGTGTAGACAGTATGTGTGGACAGTATGTGTGGACAGTAGGTGTTGACAGTATGTGTGGACAGTATGTGTGGACAGTAGGTGTAGACAGTATGTGTAGACAGTATGTGTGGACAGAAGGTGTAGACAGTATTGTAGACAGTATGTGTGGATAGTATGTGTGGACAGTATGTGTAGACAGTATGTGTAGACAGTATTTGTGGACAGTAGGTGTAGACAGTAGGTGTAGACAGTATTGTAGACAGTAGGTGTAGACAGTATGTGTAGACAGTAGGTGTAGACAGTATTGTAGACAGTATGTGTAGACAGTATGTGTAGACAGTAGGTGTAGACAGTATGTGTAGACAGTATGTGTGGACAGAAGGTGTAGACAGTATGTGTAGACAGTATGTGTAGACAGTATGTGTGGACAGAAGGTGTGGACAGTATTGTTAGACAGTATGTGTAGACATTATGTGTAGACAGTATGTGTAGACAGTATGTGTGGACAGTAGGTGTAGACAGTATGTGTAGACAGTATGTGTAGACAGTATGTGTGAACAGTATGTGTGGACAGTATGTGTGGACCGTAGGTGTAGACAGTATGTGTAGACAGTATGTGTGGACAGTATTTGTGGACAGTAGGTGTTGACAGTATGTGTGGACAGTATGTGTGGACAGTATGTGTAGACAGTAGGTGTAGACAGTATGTGTAGACAGTATGTGTGGACAGTATGTGTAGACAGTATGTGTGGACAGTATGTGTGGACAGTATGTGTAGACAGTAGGTGTAGACAGTAGGTGTAGACAGTATGTGTAGACAGTAGGTGTAGACAGTATGTGTAGACAGTATGTGTAGACAGTATGTGTGGACAGTATGTGTAGACAGTAGGTGTAGACAGTATGTGTTGACAGTAGGTGTGGACACTATGTGTGGACAGTATGTGTAGACAGAATGTGTGGACAGTAGGTGTGGACAGTAGGTGTAGACAGTATTGTAGACAGTATTTGTGGACAGTAGGTGTTGACAGTATGTGTAGACAGTAGGTGTAGACAGTATGTGTAGACAGTATGTGTGGACAGTATGTGTTGACAGTAGGTGTAGACAGTATTGTAGACAGTATGTGTGGACAGTAGGTGTGGACAGTATTGTAGACAGTATGTGTGGACAGTATGTGTAGACAGTATGTGTGGACAGAAGGTGTAGACAGTAGGTGTGGACAGTAGGTGTAGACAGTATGTGTGGACAGTAGGTGTAGACAGTATTGTAGACAGTAGGTGTAGACAGTAGGTGTGGACAGTAGGTGTAGACAGTATTGTAGACAGTATGTGTAGACAGTATGTGTAGACAGCAGGTGTTGACAGGATGTGTAGACAGTAGGTGTAGACAGTATGTGTAGACAGTATGTGTGGACAGTATGTGTGGACAGTAGGTGTAGACAGTATTGTAGACAGTATGTGTGGACAATAGGTGTGGACAGTATGTGTAGACAGTATGTGTAGACAGTAGGTGTAGACAGTATGTGTGGACAGTATTGTAGACAGTATGTGTGGACAGTATGTGTACACAGTATGTGTGGACAGAAGGTGTAGACAGTAGGTGTGGACAGTAGGTGTAGACAGTATGTGTGGACAGTAGGTGTAGACAGTAGGTGTGGACAGTAGGTGTAGACAGTATTGTAGACAGTATGTGTAGACAGTATGTGTAGACAGCAGGTGTTGACAGGATGTGTAGACAGTAGGTGTAGACAGTATGTGTAGACAGTAGGTGTGGACACTATGTGTGGACAGTATGTGCAGACAGAATGTGTAGACAGTAGGTGTGGACAGTAGGTGTAGACAGTATTGTAGACAGTATGTGTGGACAGTAGGTGTTGACAGTATGTGTAGACAGTCGGTGTAGACAGTATGTGTAGACAGTATGTGTGGACAGTATGTGTGGACAGTAGGTGTAGACAGTATTGTAGACAGTATGTGTGGACAGTAGGTGTGGACAGTAGGTGTGGACAGTATTGTAGACAGTATGTGTGGACAGTAGGTGTAGACAGTAGGTGTAGACAGTATGTGTAGACAGTATGTGTGGACAGTATGTGTAGACAGTATGTGTAGACAGTATGTGTGAAAAGTATTGTAGACAGTATGTGTGGACAGTATGTGTGGACAGTATTGTAGACAGTATGTGTGGACAGTATGTGTAGACAGTAGGTGTAGACAGTATGTGTAGACAGTAGGTGTGGACACTATGTGTGGACAGTATGTGCAGACAGAATGTGTAGACAGTAGGTGTGGACAGTAGGTGTAGACAGTATTGTAGACAGTATGTGTGGACAGTAGGTGTTGACAGTATGTGTAGACAGTCGGTGTAGACAGTATGTGTAGACAGTATGTGTGGACAGTATGTGTGGACAGTAGGTGTAGACAGTATTGTAGACAGTATGTGTGGACAGTAGGTGTGGACAGTAGGTGTGGACAGTATGTGTAGACAGTATGTGTGGAAAGTATTGTAGACAGTATGTGTGGACAGTATGTGTGGGCAGTATGTGTGGACAGTATTGTAGACAGTATGTGTGGACAGTATGTGTAGACAGTAGGTGTATACAGTATGTGTGGACAGAAGGTGTAGACAGTAGGTGTAGACAGTATGTGTAGACAGTATGTGTGGACAGTAGGTGTAGACAGTATGTGTGGACAGTATGTGTAGACAGTAGGTGTAGACAGTATGTGTGGACAGAAGGTGTAGACAGTAGGTATGGACAGTAGGTGTAGACAGTAGGTGTGGACAGTAGGTGTAGACAGTATTGTCGACAGCAGGGTTAAGTGCAGCAGGCACAGAATGCTAGTGATGTCTATCTAGGGTTGGATGTGTCCTTATTAATCTGTGTACTCTAGGTCCTACAGTACGGTAAAGTACATGGAAGAAGGTCTAGTGTAGTCGAGCCTCGCAATATTCATTTCAGCCCAGTCCCTCGTAACCCAGGGAGACCCACGTCTTTCTATCTGATGAAGTGGGCAGTATTCTGAGAGTAATGTCCTGTAGACAGTATGTGTAGACAGTATGTGTTGACAGTATGTGTTGACAGTATGTGTACACAGTATGTGTTGACAGTATGTGTACACAGTATGTGTGGACAGTATGTGTAGACAGTATGTGTAGACAGTGTGTGTAGACAGTATGTGTGGACAGTATGTGTGGACAGTAGGTGTTGACTGTATGTGTAGACAGTATGTGTAGACAGTATGTGTAGACAGTATGTGTGGACAGTAGATGTTGACAGTATGTGTAGACAGTATGTGTAGACAGTATGTGTGGACAGTATGTGTTGACAGTATGTGTAGACAGTATGTGTAGACAGTATGTGTAGACAGTATGTGTGGACAGTATGTGTAGACAGTAGGTGTAGACAGTATGTGTAGACAGTAGGTGTGGACACTATGTGTGGACAGTATTGTAGACAGTATGTGTGGACAGTATGTGTAGACAGTATGTGTAGACAGTAGGTGTAGACAGTATGTGTGGACAGTATTGTAGACAGTATGTGTGGACAGTATGTGTACACAGTATGTGTGGACAGAAGGTGTAGACAGTAGGTGTGGACAGTAGGTGTAGACAGTATGTGTGGACAGTAGGTGTAGACAGTAGGTGTGGACAGTAGGTGTAGACAGTATTGTAGACAGTATGTGTAGACAGTATGTGTAGACAGCAGGTGTTGACAGGATGTGTAGACAGTAGGTGTAGACAGTATGTGTAGACAGTATGTGTGGACAGTATGTGTGGACAGTAGGTGTAGACAGTATTGTAGACAGTATGTGTGGACAGTAGGTGTTGACAGTATGTGTTGACAGTAGTTGTAGACAGTATGTGTTGACAGTATGTGTACACAGTATGTGTGGACAGTATGTGTAGACAGTATGTGTAGACAGTGTGTGTAGACAGTATGTGTGGACAGTATGTGTGGACAGTAGGTGTTGACAGTATGTGTGGACAGTATGTGTGGACAGTAGGTGTAGACAGTATGTGTAGACAGTATGTGTGGACAGAAGGTGTAGACAGTATTGTAGACAGTATGTGTGGATAGTATGTGTGGACAGTATGTGTAGACAGTATGTGTAGACAGTATTTGTGGACAGTAGGTGTAGACAGTAGGTGTAGACAGTATTGTAGACAGTAGGTGTAGACAGTATGTGTAGACAGTAGGTGTAGACAGTATTGTAGACAGTATGTGTAGACAGTATGTGTAGACAGTAGGTGTAGACAGTATGTGTAGACAGTATGTGTGGACAGAAGGTGTAGACAGTATGTGTAGACAGTATGTGTAGACAGTATGTGTGGACAGAAGGTGTGGACAGTATTGT
This sequence comes from Oncorhynchus mykiss, assembly GCF_057628025.1. Classification (NCBI taxonomy): domain Eukaryota; kingdom Metazoa; phylum Chordata; class Actinopteri; order Salmoniformes; family Salmonidae; genus Oncorhynchus; species Oncorhynchus mykiss. Next base: position 36,628,654 of record NC_143031.1, on the reverse strand, counting down.
TAGACAGTATGTGTAGACATTATGTGTAGACAGTATGTGTAGACAGTATGTGTGGACAGTAGGTGTAGACAGTATGTGTAGACAGTATGTGTAGACAGTATGTGTGAACAGTATGTGTGGACAGTATGTGTAGACAGTATGTGTAGACAGTATGTGTGGACCGTAGGTGTAGACAGTATGTGTAGACAGTATGTGTGGACAGTATTTGTGGACAGTAGGTGTTGACAGTATGTGTGGACAGTATGTGTGGACAGTATGTGTAGACAGTAGGTGTAGACAGTATGTGTAGACAGTATGTGTGGACAGTATGTGTAGACAGTATGTGTGGACAGTATGTGTGGACAGTATGTGTAGACAGTAGGTGTAGACAGTAGGTGTAGACAGTATGTGTAGACAGTAGGTGTAGACAGTATGTGTAGACAGTATGTGTAGACAGTATGTGTGGACAGTATGTGTAGACAGTAGGTGTAGACAGTATGTGTTGACAGTAGGTGTGGACACTATGTGTGGACAGTATGTGTAGACAGAATGTGTGGACAGTAGGTGTGGACAGTAGGTGTAGACAGTATTGTAGACAGTATTTGTGGACAGTAGGTGTTGACAGTATGTGTAGACAGTAGGTGTAGACAGTATGTGTAGACAGTATGTGTGGACAGTATGTGTTGACAGTAGGTGTAGACAGTATTGTAGACAGTATGTGTGGACAGTAGGTGTGGACAGTATTGTAGACAGTATGTGTGGACAGTATGTGTAGACAGTATGTGTGGACAGAAGGTGTAGACAGTAGGTGTGGACAGTAGGTGTAGACAGTATGTGTGGACAGTAGGTGTAGACAGTATTGTAGACAGTAGGTGTAGACAGTAGGTGTGGACAGTAGGTGTAGACAGTATTGTAGACAGTATGTGTAGACAGTATGTGTAGACAGTAGGTGTAGACAGTATGTGTAGACAGTATGTGTGGACAGAAGGTGTAGACAGTATGTGTAGACAGTATGTGTAGACAGTATGTGTGGACAGAAGGTGTGGACAGTATTGTTAGACAGTATGTGTAGACATTATGTGTAGACAGTATGTGTAGACAGTATGTGTGGACAGTAGGTGTAGACAGTATGTGTAGACAGTATGTGTAGACAGTATGTGTGAACAGTATGTGTGGACAGTATGTGTAGACAGTATGTGTAGACAGTATGTGTGGACCGTAGGTGTAGACAGTATGTGTAGACAGTATGTGTGGACAGTATTTGTGGACAGTAGGTGTTGACAGTATGTGTGGACAGTATGTGTGGACAGTATGTGTAGACAGTAGGTGTAGACAGTATGTGTAGACAGTATGTGTGGACAGTATGTGTAGACAGTATGTGTGGACAGTATGTGTGGACAGTATGTGTAGACAGTAGGTGTAGACAGTAGGTGTAGACAGTATGTGTAGACAGTAGGTGTAGACAGTATGTGTAGACAGTATGTGTAGACAGTATGTGTGGACAGTATGTGTAGACAGTAGGTGTAGACAGTATGTGTTGACAGTAGGTGTGGACACTATGTGTGGACAGTATGTGTAGACAGAATGTGTGGACAGTAGGTGTGGACAGTAGGTGTAGACAGTATTGTAGACAGTATTTGTGGACAGTAGGTGTTGACAGTATGTGTAGACAGTAGGTGTAGACAGTATGTGTAGACAGTATGTGTGGACAGTATGTGTTGACAGTAGGTGTAGACAGTATTGTAGACAGTATGTGTGGACAGTAGGTGTGGACAGTATTGTAGACAGTATGTGTGGACAGTATGTGTAGACAGTATGTGTGGACAGAAGGTGTAGACAGTAGGTGTGGACAGTAGGTGTAGACAGTATGTGTGGACAGTAGGTGTAGACAGTATTGTAGACAGTAGGTGTAGACAGTAGGTGTGGACAGTAGGTGTAGACAGTATTGTAGACAGTATGTGTAGACAGTATGTGTAGACAGCAGGTGTTGACAGGATGTGTAGACAGTAGGTGTAGACAGTATGTGTAGACAGTATGTGTGGACAGTATGTGTGGACAGTAGGTGTAGACAGTATTGTAGACAGTATGTGTGGACAATAGGTGTGGACAGTATTGTAGACAGTATGTGTGGACAGTAGGTGTAGACAGTAGGTGTAGACAGTATGTGTAGACAGTATGTGTGGACAGCATGTGTAGACAGTATGTGTAGGACAGTATTGTAGACAGTATGTGTGGACAGTATGTGTAGACAGTATGTGTGGACAGAAGGTGTGGACAGTATTGTAGACAGTATGTGTGGACAGTATGTGTAGACAGTATGTGTGGACAGAAGGTGTAGACAGTAGGTGTGGACAGTAGGTGTAGACAGTATGTGTGGACAGTAGGTGTAGACAGTATTGTAGACAGTAGGTGTAGACAGTAGGTGTGGACAGTAGGTGTAGACAGTATTGTAGACAGTATGTGTAGACAGTATGTGTAGACAGCAGGTGTTGACAGGATGTGTAGACAGTAGGTGTAGACAGTATGTGTAGACAGTATGTGTGGACAGTATGTGTGGACAGTAGGTGTAGACAGTATTGTAGACAGTATGTGTGGACAATAGGTGTGGACAGTATTGTAGACAGTATGTGTGGACAGTAGGTGTAGACAGTAGGTGTAGACAGTATGTGTAGACAGTATGTGTGGACAGCATGTGTAGACAGTATGTGTAGGACAGTATTTGTGGACAGTATTGTAGACAGTATGTGTAGACAGTGTGTGTAGACAGTATGTGTGGACAGTATGTGTGGACAGTATGTGTAGACAGTATGTGTAGACAGTGTGTGTAGACAGTATGTGTGGACAGTATGTGTGGACAGTAGGTGTTGACAGTATGTGTGGACAGTATGTGTGGACAGTAGGTGTAGACAGTATGTGTAGACAGTATGTGTGGACAGAAGGTGTAGACAGTATTGTAGACAGTATGTGTGGATAGTATGTGTGGACAGTATGTGTAGACAGTATGTGTAGACAGTATTTGTGGACAGTAGGTGTAGACAGTAGGTGTAGACAGTATTGTAGACAGTAGGTGTAGACAGTATGTGTAGACAGTAGGTGTAGACAGTATTGTAGACAGTATGTGTAGACAGTATGTGTAGACAGTAGGTGTAGACAGTATGTGTAGACAGTATGTGTGGACAGAAGGTGTAGACAGTATGTGTAGACAGTATGTGTAGACAGTATGTGTGGACAGAAGGTGTGGACAGTATTGTTAGACAGTATGTGTAGACATTATGTGTAGACAGTATGTGTAGACAGTATGTGTGGACAGTAGGTGTAGACAGTATGTGTAGACAGTATGTGTAGACAGTATGTGTGAACAGTATGTGTGGACAGTATGTGTAGACAGTATGTGTAGACAGTATGTGTGGACCGTAGGTGTAGACAGTATGTGTAGACAGTATGTGTGGACAGTATTTGTGGACAGTAGGTGTTGACAGTATGTGTGGACAGTATGTGTGGACAGTATGTGTAGACAGTAGGTGTAGACAGTATGTGTAGACAGTATGTGTGGACAGTATGTGTAGACAGTATGTGTGGACAGTATGTGTGGACAGTATGTGTAGACAGTAGGTGTAGACAGTAGGTGTAGACAGTATGTGTAGACAGTAGGTGTAGACAGTATGTGTAGACAGTATGTGTAGACAGTATGTGTGGACAGTATGTGTAGACAGTAGGTGTAGACAGTATGTGTTGACAGTAGGTGTGGACACTATGTGTGGACAGTATGTGTAGACAGAATGTGTGGACAGTAGGTGTGGACAGTAGGTGTAGACAGTATTGTAGACAGTATTTGTGGACAGTAGGTGTTGACAGTATGTGTAGACAGTAGGTGTAGACAGTATGTGTAGACAGTATGTGTGGACAGTATGTGTTGACAGTAGGTGTAGACAGTATTGTAGACAGTATGTGTGGACAGTAGGTGTGGACAGTATTGTAGACAGTATGTGTGGACAGTATGTGTAGACAGTATGTGTGGACAGAAGGTGTAGACAGTAGGTGTGGACAGTAGGTGTAGACAGTATGTGTGGACAGTAGGTGTAGACAGTATTGTAGACAGTAGGTGTAGACAGTAGGTGTGGACAGTAGGTGTAGACAGTATTGTAGACAGTATGTGTAGACAGTATGTGTAGACAGCAGGTGTTGACAGGATGTGTAGACAGTAGGTGTAGACAGTATGTGTAGACAGTATGTGTGGACAGTATGTGTGGACAGTAGGTGTAGACAGTATTGTAGACAGTATGTGTGGACAGTAGGTGTAGACAGTAGGTGTAGACAGTATGTGTAGACAGTATGTGTGGACAGCATGTGTAGACAGTATGTGTAGGACAGTATTTGTGGACAGTATTGTAGACAGTATGTGTAGACAGTATGTGTAGACAGTATGTGTGAACAGTAGGTGTTGACAGTAGGTGTAGACAGTATGTGTAGACAGTACGTGTGGACAGTATGTGTTGACAGTATGTGTAGACAGTATGTGTAGACAGTATGTGTAGACAGTATGTGTGGACAGTAGGTGTAGACAGTATGTGTGGACAGTATGTGTAGACAGTAGGTGTAGACAGTATGTGTAGACAGTAGGTGTGGACACTATGTGTGGACAGTATGTGCAGACAGAATGTGTAGACAGTAGGTGTGGACAGTAGGTGTTGACAGTATGTGTTGACAGTAGTTGTAGACAGTATGTGTTGACAGTATGTGTACACAGTATGTGTGGACAGTATGTGTAGACAGTATGTGTAGACAGTGTGTGTAGACAGTATGTGTGGACAGTATGTGTGGACAGTAGGTGTTGACAGTATGTGTGGACAGTATGTGTGGACAGTAGGTGTAGACAGTATGTGTAGACAGTATGTGTGGACAGAAGGTGTAGACAGTATTGTAGACAGTATGTGTGGATAGTATGTGTGGACAGTATGTGTAGACAGTATGTGTAGACAGTATTTGTGGACAGTAGGTGTAGACAGTAGGTGTAGACAGTATTGTAGACAGTAGGTGTAGACAGTATGTGTAGACAGTAGGTGTAGACAGTATTGTAGACAGTATGTGTAGACAGTATGTGTAGACAGTAGGTGTAGACAGTATGTGTAGACAGTATGTGTGGACAGAAGGTGTAGACAGTATGTGTAGACAGTATGTGTAGACAGTATGTGTGGACAGAAGGTGTGGACAGTATTGTTAGACAGTATGTGTAGACATTATGTGTAGACAGTATGTGTAGACAGTATGTGTGGACAGTAGGTGTAGACAGTATGTGTAGACAGTATGTGTAGACAGTATGTGTGAACAGTATGTGTGGACAGTATGTGTAGACAGTATGTGTAGACAGTATGTGTGGACCGTAGGTGTAGACAGTATGTGTAGACAGTATGTGTGGACAGTATTTGGGGACAGTAGGTGTTGACAGTATGTGTGGACAGTATGTGTGGGCAGTATGTGTAGACAGTAGGTGTAGACAGTATGTGTAGACAGTATGTGTGGACAGTATGTGTAGACAGTATGTGTGGACAGTATGTGTGGACAGTATGTGTAGACAGTAGGTGTAGACAGTAGGTGTAGACAGTATGTGTAGACAGTAGGTGTAGACAGTATGTGTAGACAGTATGTGTAGACAGTATGTGTGGACAGTATGTGTAGACAGTAGGTGTAGACAGTATGTGTTGACAGTAGGTGTGGACACTATGTGTGGACAGTATGTGTAGACAGAATGTGTGGACAGTAGGTGTGGACAGTAGGTGTAGACAGTATTGTAGACAGTATTTGTGGACAGTAGGTGTTGACAGTATGTGTAGACAGTAGGTGTAGACAGTATGTGTAGACAGTATGTGTGGACAGTATGTGTGGACAGTAGGTGTAGACAGTATTGTAGACAGTATGTGTGGACAGTAGGTGTGGACAGTATTGTAGACAGTATGTGTGGACAGTATGTGTAGACAGTATGTGTGGACAGAAGGTGTAGACAGTAGGTGTGGACAGTAGGTGTAGACAGTATGTGTGGACAGTAGGTGTAGACAGTATTGTAGACAGTAGGTGTAGACAGTAGGTGTGGACAGTAGGTGTAGACAGTATTGTAGACAGTATGTGTAGACAGTATGTGTAGACAGCAGGTGTTGACAGGATGTGTAGACAGTAGGTGTAGACAGTATGTGTAGACAGTATGTGTGGACAGTATGTGTGGACAGTAGGTGTAGACAGTATTGTAGACAGTATGTGTGGACAATAGGTGTGGACAGTATTGTAGACAGTATGTGTGGACAGTAGGTGTAGACAGTAGGTGTAGACAGTATGTGTAGACAGTATGTGTGGACAGCATGTGTAGACAGTATGTGTAGGACAGTATTTGTGGACAGTATTGTAGACAGTATGTGTAGACAGTATGTGTAGACAGTATGTGTGAACAGTAGGTGTAGACAGTATGTGTAGACAGTACGTGTGGACAGTATGTGTTGACAGTATGTGTAGACAGTATGTGTAGACAGTATGTGTAGACAGTATGTGTGGACAGTAGGTGTAGACAGTATGTGTGAACAGTATGTGTAGACAGTAGGTGTAGACAGTATGTGTAGACAGTAGGTGTGGACACTATGTGTGGACAGTATGTGCAGACAGAATGTGTAGACAGTAGGTGTGGACAGTAGGTGTAGACAGTATTGTAGACAGTATGTGTGGACAGTAGGTGTTGACAGTATGTGTAGACAGTCGGTGTAGACAGTATGTGTAGACAGTATGTGTGGACAGTATGTGTGGACAGTAGGTGTAGACAGTATTGTAGACAGTATGTGTGGACAGTAGGTGTGGACAGTAGGTGTGGACAGTATTGTAGACAGTATGTGTGGACAGTAGGTGTAGACAGTAGGTGTAGACAGTATGTGTAGACAGTATGTGTTGACAGTATGTGTAGACAGTATGTGTAGACAGTATGTGTGAAAAGTATTGTAGACAGTATGTGTGGACAGTATGTGTGGACAGTATGTGTGGGCAGTATTGTAGACAGTATGTGTGGACAGTATGTGTAGACAGTAGGTGTAGACAGTATGTGTAGACAGTATGTGCAGACAGAATGTGTAGACAGTAGGTGTGGACAGTAGGTGTAGACAGTATTGTAGACAGTATGTGTGGACAGTAGGTGTTGACAGTATGTGTAGACAGTCGGTGTAGACAGTATGTGTAGACAGTATGTGTGGAAAGTATGTGTGGACAGTAGGTGTAGACAGTATTGTAGACAGTATGTGTGGACAGTAGGTGTGGACAGTAGGTGTGGACAGTATTGTAGACAGTATGTGTAGACAGTAGGTGTAGACAGTAGGTGTAGACTGTATGTGTAGACAGTATGTGTGGACAGTATGTGTAGACAGTATGTGTAGACAGTATGTGTGGAAAGTATTGTAGACAGTATGTGTGGACAGTATGTGTGGACAGTATGTGTGGACAGTATTGTAGACAGTATGTGTGGACAGTATGTGTAGACAGTAGGTGTATACAGTATGTGTGGACAGGTGTAGACAGTAGGTGTAGACAGTATGTGTAGACAGTATGTGTGGACAGTAGGTGTAGACAGTATGTGTGGACAGTATGTGTAGACAATAGGTGTAGACAGTATGTGTGGACAGAAGGTGTAGACAGTAGGTGTAGACAGTATGTGTAGACAGTATGTGTGGACAGTAGGTGTAGACAGTATGTGTGGACAGTATGTGTAGACAGTAGGTGTAGACAGTAGGTGTAGACAGTAGGTGTGGACAGTAGGTGTAGACAGTATTGTCGACAGCAGGGTTAAGTGCAGCAGGCACAGAATGCTAGTGATGTCTATCTAGGGTTGGATGTGTCCTTATTAATCTGTGTACTCTAGGTCCTACAGTACGGTCAAGTACATGGAAGAAGGTCTAGTGTAGTCAAGCCTCGCAATATTCATTTCAGCCCAGTCCCTCGTAACCCAGGGAGACCCACGTCTTTCTATCTGATGAAGTGGGAAGTATTCTGAGAGTAATGTCCTGTAGACAGTATGTGTAGACAGTATGTGTTGACAGTATGTGTTGACAGTATGTGTACACAGTATGTGTTGACAGTATGTGTACACAGTATGTGTGGACAGTATGTGTAGACAGTATGTGTAGACAGTGTGTGTAGACAGTATGTGTGGACAGTATGTGTGGACAGTAGGTGTTGACTGTATGTGTAGACAGTATGTGTAGACAGTATGTGTAGACAGTATGTGTGGACAGTAGATGTTGACAGTATGTGTAGACAGTATGTGTAGACAGTATGTGTGGACAGTATGTGTGGACAGTATGTGTTGACAGTATGTGTAGACAGTATGTGTAGACAGTATGTGTAGACAGTATGTGTGGACAGTATGTGTAGACAGTAGGTGTAGACAGTATGTGTAGACAGTAGGTGTGGACACTATGTGTGGACAGTATTGTAGACAGTATGTGTGGACAGTATGTGTAGACAGTAGGTGTGGACAGTAGGTGTAGACAGTATTGTAGACAGTATGTGTGGACAGTAGGTGTTGACAGTATGTGTAGACAGTCGGTGTAGACAGTATGTGTAGACAGTATGTGTGGACAGTATGTGTGGACAGTAGGTGTAGACAGTATTGTAGACAGTATGTGTGGACAGTAGGTGTGGACAGTAGGTGTGGACAGTATTGTAGACAGTATGTGTGGACAGTAGGTGTAGACAGTAGGTGTAGACAGTATGTGTAGACAGTATGTGTGGACAGTATGTGTAGACAGTATGTGTGAAAAGTATTGTAGACAGTATGTGTGGACAGTATGTGTGGACAGTATGTGTGGACAGTATTGTAGACAGTATGTGTGGGTATGTGTAGACAGTATGTGTGGACAGTATGTGTGGACAGTAGGTGTAGACAGTATTGTAGACAGTATGTGTGGACAGTAGGTGTGGACAGTAGGTGTGGACAGTATTGTAGACAGTATGTGTAGACAGTAGGTGTAGACAGTAGGTGTAGACTGTATGTGTAGACAGTATGTGTGGACAGTATGTGTAGACAGTATGTGTAGACAGTATGTGTGGAAAGTATTGTAGACAGTATGTGTGGACAGTATGTGTGGACAGTATGTGTGGACAGTATTGTAGACAGTATGTGTGGACAGTATGTGTAGACAGTAGGTGTATACAGTATGTGTGGACAGAAGGTGTAGACAGTAGGTGTAGACAGTATGTGTAGACAGTATGTGTGGACAGTAGGTGTAGACAGTATGTGTGGACAGTATGTGTAGACAGTAGGTGTAGACAGTATGTGTGGACAGAAGGTGTAGACAGTAGGTATGGACAGTAGGTGTAGACAGTAGGTGTGGACAGTAGGTGTAGACAGTATTGTCGACAGCAGGGTTAAGTGCAGCAGGCACAGAATGCTAGTGATGTCTATCTAGGGTTGGATGTGTCCTTATTAATCTGTGTACTCTAGGTCCTACAGTACGGTAAAGTACATGGAAGAAGGTCTAGTGTAGTCAAGCCTCGCAATATTCATTTCAGCCCAGTCCCTCGTAACCCAGGGAGACCCACGTCTTTCTATCTGATGAAGTGGGCAGTATTCTGAGAGTAATGTCCTGTAGACAGTATGTGTAGACAGTATGTGTTGACAGTATGTGTTGACAGTATGTGTACACAGTATGTGTTGACAGTATGTGTACACAGTATGTGTGGACAGTATGTGTAGACAGTATGTGTAGACAGTGTGTGTAGACAGTATGTGTGGACAGTATGTGTGGACAGTAGGTGTAGACAGTATGTGTAGACAGTATGTGTAGACAGTATGTGTGGACAGTAGATGTTGACAGTATGTGTAGACAGTATGTGTAGACAGTATGTGTGGACAGTATGTGTGGACAGTATGTGTTGACAGTATGTGTAGACAGTATGTGTAGACAGTATGTGTAGACAGTATGTGTGGACAGTATGTGTAGACAGTAGGTGTAGACAGTATGTGTAGACAGTAGGTGTGGACACTATGTGTGGACAGTATTGTAGACAGTATGTGTGGACAGTATGTGTAGACAGTATGTGTAGACAGTATGTGTAGACAGTAGGTGTAGACAGTATGTGTGGACAGTATTGTAGACAGTATGTGTGGACAGTATGTGTACACAGTATGTGTGGACAGAAGGTGTAGACAGTAGGTGTGGACAGTAGGTGTAGACAGTATGTGTGGACAGTAGGTGTAGACAGTAGGTGTGGACAGTAGGTGTAGACAGTATTGTAGACAGTATGTGTAGACAGTATGTGTAGACAGCAGGTGTTGACAGGATGTGTAGACAGTAGGTGTAGACAGTATGTGTAGACAGTAGGTGTGGACACTATGTGTGGACAGTATGTGCAGACAGAATGTGTAGACAGTAGGTGTGGACAGTAGGTGTAGACAGTATTGTAGACAGTATGTGTGGACAGTAGGTGTTGACAGTATGTGTAGACAGTCGGTGTAGACAGTATGTTTAGACAGTATGTGTGGACAGTATGTGTGGACAGTAGGTGTAGACAGTATTGTAGACAGTATGTGTGGACAGTAGGTGTGGACAGTAGGTGTGGACAGTATTGTAGACAGTATGTGTGGACAGTAGGTGTAGACAGTAGGTGTAGACAGTATGTGTAGACAGTATGTGTGGACAGTATGTGTAGACAGTATGTGTAGACAGTATGTGTGAAAAGTATTGTAGACAGTATGTGTGGACAGTATGTGTGGACAGTATGTGTGGACAGTATTGTAGACAGTATGTGTGGGTATGTGTAGACAGTATGTGTGGACAGTATGTGTGGACAGTAGGTGTAGACAGTATTGTAGACAGTATGTGTGGACAGTAGGTGTGGACAGTAGGTGTGGACAGTATTGTAGACAGTATGTGTAGACAGTAGGTGTAGACAGTAGGTGTAGACTGTATGTGTAGACAGTATGTGTGGACAGTATGTGTAGACAGTATGTGTAGACAGTATGTGTGGAAAGTATTGTAGACAGTATGTGTGGACAGTATGTGTGGACAGTATGTGTGGACAGTATTGTAGACAGTATGTGTGGACAGTATGTGTAGACAGTAGGTGTATACAGTATGTGTGGACAGAAGGTGTAGACAGTAGGTGTAGACAGTATGTGTAGACAGTATGTGTGGACAGTAGGTGTAGACAGTATGTGTGGACAGTATGTGTAGACAGTAGGTGTAGACAGTATGTGTGGACAGAAGGTGTAGACAGTAGGTATGGACAGTAGGTGTAGACAGTAGGTGTGGACAGTAGGTGTAGACAGTATTGTCGACAGCAGGGTTAAGTGCAGCAGGCACAGAATGCTAGTGATGTCTATCTAGGGTTGGATGTGTCCTTATTAATCTGTGTACTCTAGGTCCTACAGTACGGTAAAGTACATGGAAGAAGGTCTAGTGTAGTCAAGCCTCGCAATATTCATTTCAGCCCAGTCCCTCGTAACCCAGGGAGACCCACGTCTTTCTATCTGATGAAGTGGGCAGTATTCTGAGAGTAATGTCCTGTAGACAGTATGTGTAGACAGTATGTGTTGACAGTATGTGTTGACAGTATGTGTACACAGTATGTGTTGACAGTATGTGTACACAGTATGTGTGGACAGTATGTGTAGACAGTATGTGTAGACAGTGTGTGTAGACAGTATGTGTGGACAGTATGTGTGGACAGTAGGTGTTGACTGTATGTGTAGACAGTATGTGTAGACAGTATGTGTAGACAGTATGTGTGGACAGTAGATGTTGACAGTATGTGTAGACAGTATGTGTAGACAGTATGTGTGGACAGTATGTGTGGACAGTATGTGTTGACAGTATGTGTAGACAGTATGTGTAGACAGTATGTGTAGACAGTATGTGTGGACAGTATGTGTAGACAGTAGGTGTAGACAGTATGTGTAGACAGTAGGTGTGGACACTATGTGTGGACAGTATTGTAGACAGTATGTGTGGACAGTATGTGTAGACAGTATGTGTAGACAGTATGTGTAGACAGTAGGTGTAGACAGTATGTGTGGACAGTATTGTAGACAGTATGTGTGGACAGTATGTGTACACAGTATGTGTGGACAGAAGGTGTAGACAGTAGGTGTGGACAGTAGGTGTAGACAGTATGTGTGGACAGTAGGTGTAGACAGTAGGTGTGGACAGTAGGTGTAGACAGTATTGTAGACAGTATGTGTAGACAGTATGTGTAGACAGCAGGTGTTGACAGGATGTGTAGACAGTAGGTGTAGACAGTATGTGTAGACAGTAGGTGTGGACACTATGTGTGGACAGTATGTGCAGACAGAATGTGTAGACAGTAGGTGTGGACAGTAGGTGTAGACAGTATTGTAGACAGTATGTGTGGACAGTAGGTGTTGACAGTATGTGTAGACAGTCGGTGTAGATAGTATGTGTAGACAGTATGTGTGGACAGTATGTGTGGACAGTAGGTGTAGACAGTATTGTAGACAGTATGTGTGGACAGTAGGTGTGGACAGTAGGTGTGGACAGTATTGTAGACAGTATGTGTGGACAGTAGGTGTAGACAGTAGGTGTAGACAGTATGTGTAGACAGTATGTGTGGACAGTATGTGTAGACAGTATGTGTAGACAGTATGTGTGAAAAGTATTGTAGACAGTATGTGTGGACAGTATGTGTGGACAGTATGTGTGGACAGTATTGTAGACAGTATGTGTGGACAGTATGTGTAGACAGTAGGTGTAGACAGTATGTGTAGACAGTAGGTGTGGACACTATGTGTGGACAGTATGTGCAGACAGAATGTGTAGACAGTAAGTGTGGACAGTAGGTGTAGACAGTATTGTAGACAGTATGTGTGGACAGTAGGTGTTGACAGTATGTGTAGACAGTCGGTGTAGACAGTATGTGTAGACAGTATGTGTGGACAGTATGTGTGGACAGTAGGTGTAGACAGTATTGTAGACAGTATGTGTGGACAGTAGGTGTGGACAGTAGGTGTGGACAGTATTGTAGACAGTATGTGTAGACAGTAGGTGTAGACAGTAGGTGTAGACTGTATGTGTGGACAGTATGTGTAGACAGTATGTGTAGACAGTATGTGTGGAAAGTATTGTAGACAGTATGTGTGGACAGTATGTGTGGACAGTATGTGTGGACAGTATTGTAGACAGTATGTGTGGACAGTATGTGTAGACAGTAGGTGTATACAGTATGTGTGGACAGAAGGTGTAGACAGTAGGTGTAGACAGTATGTGTAGACAGTATGTGTGGACAGTAGGTGTAGACAGTATGTGTGGACAGTATGTGTAGACAGTAGCTGTAGACAGTAGGTGTGGACAGTAGGTGTAGACAGTATTGTAGACAGTATGTGTGGACAGTAGGTGTTGACAGTATGTGTAGACAGTCGGTGTAGATAGTATGTGTAGACAGTATGTGTGGACAGTATGTGTGGACAGTAGGTGTAGACAGTATTGTAGACAGTATGTGTGGACAGTAGGTGTGGACAGTAGGTGTGGACAGTATTGTAGACAGTATGTGTGGACAGTAGGTGTAGACAGTAGGTGTAGACAGTATGTGTAGACAGTATGTGTGGACAGTATGTGTAGACAGTATGTGTAGACAGTATGTGTGAAAAGTATTGTAGACAGTATGTGTGGACAGTATGTGTGGACAGTATGTGTGGACAGTATTGTAGACAGTATGTGTGGACAGTATGTGTAGACAGTAGGTGTAGACAGTATGTGTAGACAGTAGGTGTGGACACTATGTGTGGACAGTATGTGCAGACAGAATGTGTAGACAGTAAGTGTGGACAGTAGGTGTAGACAGTATTGTAGACAGTATGTGTGGACAGTAGGTGTTGACAGTATGTGTAGACAGTCGGTGTAGACAGTATGTGTAGACAGTATGTGTGGACAGTATGTGTGGACAGTAGGTGTAGACAGTATTGTAGACAGTATGTGTGGACAGTAGGTGTGGACAGTAGGTGTGGACAGTATTGTAGACAGTATGTGTAGACAGTAGGTGTAGACAGTAGGTGTAGACTGTATGTGTGGACAGTATGTGTAGACAGTATGTGTAGACAGTATGTGTGGAAAGTATTGTAGACAGTATGTGTGGACAGTATGTGTGGACAGTATGTGTGGACAGTATTGTAGACAGTATGTGTGGACAGTATGTGTAGACAGTAGGTGTATACAGTATGTGTGGACAGAAGGTGTAGACAGTAGGTGTAGACAGTATGTGTAGACAGTATGTGTGGACAGTAGGTGTAGACAGTATGTGTGGACAGTATGTGTAGACAGTAGGTGTAGACAGTATGTGTGGACAGAAGGTGTAGACAGTAGGTATGGACAGTAGGTGTAGACAGTAGGTGTGGACAGTAGGTGTAGACAGTATTGTCGACAGCAGGGTTAAGTGCAGCAGGCACAGAATGCTAGTGATGTCTATCTAGGGTTGGATGTGTCCTTATTAATCTGTGTACTCTAGGTCCTACAGTACGGTAAAGTACATGGAAGAAGGTCTAGTGTAGTCAAGCCTCGCAATATTCATTTCAGCCCAGTCCCTCGTAACCCAGGGAGACCCACGTCTTTCTATCTGATGAAGTGGGCAGTATTCTGAGAGTAATGTCCTGTAGACAGTATGTGTAGACAGTATGTGTTGACAGTATGTGTTGACAGTATGTGTACACAGTATGTGTTGACAGTATGTGTACACAGTATGTGTGGACAGTATGTGTAGACAGTATGTGTAGACAGTGTGTGTAGACAGTATGTGTGGACAGTATGTGTGGACAGTAGGTGTTGACTGTATGTGTAGACAGTATGTGTAGACAGTATGTGTAGACAGTATGTGTGGACAGTAGATGTTGACAGTATGTGTAGACAGTATGTGTAGACAGTATGTGTGGACAGTATGTGTGGACAGTATGTGTTGACAGTATGTGTAGACAGTATGTGTAGACAGTATGTGTAGACAGTATGTGTGATGTGTGGACAGTATGTGTAGACAGTAGGTGTAGACAGTATGTGTAGACAGTAGGTGTGGACACTATGTGTGGACAGTATTGTAGACAGTATGTGTGGACAGTATGTGTAGACAGTATGTGTAGACAGTATGTGTAGACAGTAGGTGTAGACAGTATGTGTGGACAGTATTGTAGACAGTATGTGTGGACAGTATGTGTACACAGTATGTGTGGACAGAAGGTGTAGACAGTAGGTGTGGACAGTAGGTGTAGACAGTATGTGTGGACAGTAGGTGTAGACAGTAGGTGTGGACAGTAGGTGTAGACAGTATTGTAGATAGTATGTGTAGACAGTATGTGTAGACAGCAGGTGTTGACAGGATGTGTAGACAGTAGGTGTAGACAGTATGTGTAGACAGTATGTGTGGACAGTATGTGTGGACAGTAGGTGTAGACAGTATTGTAGACAGTATGTGTGGACAGTAGGTGTTGACAGTATGTGTTGACAGTAGTTGTAGACAGTATGTGTTGACAGTATGTGTACACAGTATGTGTGGACAGTATGTGTAGACAGTATGTGTAGACAGTGTGTGTAGACAGTATGTGTGGACAGTATGTGTGGACAGTAGGTGTTGACAGTATGTGTGGACAGTATGTGTGGACAGTAGGTGTAGACAGTATGTGTAGACAGTATGTGTGGACAGAAGGTGTAGACAGTATTGTAGACAGTATGTGTGGATAGTATGTGTGGACAGTATGTGTAGACAGTATGTGTAGACAGTATTTGTGGACAGTAGGTGTAGACAGTAGGTGTAGACAGTATTGTAGACAGTAGGTGTAGACAGTATGTGTAGACAGTAGGTGTAGACAGTATTGTAGACAGTATGTGTAGACAGTATGTGTAGACAGTAGGTGTAGACAGTATGTGTAGACAGTATGTGTGGACAGAAGGTGTAGACAGTATGTGTAGACAGTATGTGTAGACAGTATGTGTGGACAGAAGGTGTGGACAGTATTGTTAGACAGTATGTGTAGACATTATGTGTAGACAGTATGTGTAGACAGTATGTGTGGACAGTAGGTGTAGACAGTATGTGTAGACAGTATGTGTAGACAGTATGTGTGAACAGTATGTGTGGACAGTATGTGTAGACAGTATGTGTAGACAGTATGTGTGGACCGTAGGTGTAGACAGTATGTGTAGACAGTATGTGTGGACAGTATTTGTGGACAGTAGGTGTTGACAGTATGTGTGGACAGTATGTGTGGACAGTATGTGTAGACAGTAGGTGTAGACAGTATGTGTAGACAGTATGTGTGGACAGTATGTGTAGACAGTATGTGTGGACAGTATGTGTGGACAGTATGTGTAGACAGTAGGTGTAGACAGTAGGTGTAGACAGTATGTGTAGACAGTAGGTGTAGACAGTATGTGTAGACAGTATGTGTAGACAGTATGTGTGGACAGTATGTGTAGACAGTAGGTGTAGACAGTATGTGTTGACAGTAGGTGTGGACACTATGTGTGGACAGTATGTGTAGACAGAATGTGTGGACAGTAGGTGTGGACAGTAGGTGTAGACAGTATTGTAGACAGTATTTGTGGACAGTAGGTGTTGACAGTATGTGTAGACAGTAGGTGTAGACAGTATGTGTAGACAGTATGTGTGGACAGTATGTGTGGACAGTAGGTGTAGACAGTATTGTAGACAGTATGTGTGGACAGTAGGTGTGGACAGTATTGTAGACAGTATGTGTGGACAGTATGTGTAGACAGTATGTGTGGACAGAAGGTGTAGACAGTAGGTGTGGACAGTAGGTGTAGACAGTATGTGTGGACAGTAGGTGTAGACAGTATTGTAGACAGTAGGTGTAGACAGTAGGTGTGGACAGTAGGTGTAGACAGTATTGTAGACAGTATGTGTAGACAGTATGTGTAGACAGCAGGTGTTGACAGGATGTGTAGACAGTAGGTGTAGACAGTATGTGTAGACAGTATGTGTGGACAGTATGTGTGGACAGTAGGTGTAGACAGTATTGTAGACAGTATGTGTGGACAATAGGTGTGGACAGTATTGTAGACAGTATGTGTGGACAGTAGGTGTAGACAGTAGGTGTAGACAGTATGTGTAGACAGTATGTGTGGACAGCATGTGTAGACAGTATGTGTAGGACAGTATTTGTGGACAGTATTGTAGACAGTATGTGTAGACAGTATGTGTAGACAGTATGTGTGAACAGTAGGTGTTGACAGTATGTGTAGACAGTATGTGTAGACAGTACGTGTGGACAGTATGTGTTGACAGTATGTGTAGACAGTATGTGTAGACAGTATGTGTAGACAGTATGTGTGGACAGTAGGTGTAGACAGTATGTGTGGACAGTATGTGTAGACAGTAGGTGTAGACAGTATGTGTAGACAGTAGGTGTGGACACTATGTGTGGACAGTATGTGCAGACAGAATGTGTAGACAGTAGGTGTGGACAGTAGGTGTAGACAGTATTGTAGACAGTATGTGTGGACAGTAGGTGTTGACAGTATGTGTAGACAGTCGGTGTAGACAGTATGTGTAGACAGTATGTGTGGACAGTATGTGTGGACAGTAGGTGTAGACAGTATTGTAGACAGTATGTGTGGACAGTAGGTGTGGACAGTAGGTGTGGACAGTATTGTAGACAGTATGTGTGGACAGTAGGTGTAGACAGTAGGTGTAGACAGTATGTGTAGACAGTATGTGTGGACAGTATGTGTAGACAGTATGTGTAGACAGTATGTGTGAAAAGTATTGTAGACAGTATGTGTGGACAGTATGTGTGGACAGTATGTGTGGGCAGTATTGTAGACAGTATGTGTGGACAGTATGTGTAGACAGTAGGTGTAGACAGTATGTGTAGACAGTATGTGCAGACAGAATGTGTGGACAGTATGTGTGGACAGTAGGTGTAGACAGTATTGTAGACAGTATGTGTAGACAGTAGGTGTAGACAGTAGGTGTAGACAGTATTGTAGACAGTAGGTGTAGACAGTATGTGTAGACAGTAGGTGTAGACAGTATTGTAGACAGTATGTGTAGACAGTATGTGTAGACAGTAGGTGTAGACAGTATGTGTAGACAGTATGTGTGGACAGAAGGTGTAGACAGTATGTGTAGACAGTATGTGTAGACAGTATGTGTGGACAGAAGGTGTGGACAGTATTGTTAGACAGTATGTGTAGACATTATGTGTAGACAGTATGTGTAGACAGTATGTGTGGACAGTAGGTGTAGACAGTATGTGTAGACAGTATGTGTAGACAGTATGTGTGAACAGTATGTGTGGACAGTATGTGTAGACAGTATGTGTAGACAGTATGTGTGGACCGTAGGTGTAGACAGTATGTGTAGACAGTATGTGTGGACAGTATTTGTGGACAGTAGGTGTTGACAGTATGTGTGGACAGTATGTGTGGACAGTATGTGTAGACAGTATGTGTACACAGTATGTGTGGACAGTATGTGTAGACAGTATGTGTAGACAGTGTGTGTAGACAGTATGTGTGGACAGTATGTGTGGACAGTAGGTGTTGACAGTATGTGTGGACAGTATGTGTGGACAGTAGGTGTAGACAGTATGTGTAGACAGTATGTGTGGACAGAAGGTGTAGACAGTATTGTAGACAGTATGTGTGGATAGTATGTGTGGACAGTATGTGTAGACAGTATGTGTAGACAGTATTTGTGGACAGTAGGTGTAGACAGTAGGTGTAGACAGTATTGTAGACAGTAGGTGTAGACAGTATGTGTAGACAGTAGGTGTAGACAGTATTGTAGACAGTATGTGTAGACAGTATGTGTAGACAGTAGGTGTAGACAGTATGTGTAGACAGTATGTGTGGACAGAAGGTGTAGACAGTATGTGTAGACAGTATGTGTAGACAGTATGTGTGGACAGAAGGTGTGGACAGTATTGTTAGACAGTATGTGTAGACATTATGTGTAGACAGTATGTGTAGACAGTATGTGTGGACAGTAGGTGTAGACAGTATGTGTAGACAGTATGTGTAGACAGTATGTGTGAACAGTATGTGTGGACAGTATGTGTAGACAGTATGTGTAGACAGTATGTGTGGACCGTAGGTGTAGACAGTATGTGTAGACAGTATGTGTGGACAGTATTTGTGGACAGTAGGTGTTGACAGTATGTGTGGACAGTATGTGTGGACAGTATGTGTAGACAGTAGGTGTAGACAGTATGTGTAGACAGTATGTGTGGACAGTATGTGTAGACAGTATGTGTGGACAGTATGTGTGGACAGTATGTGTAGACAGTAGGTGTAGACAGTAGGTGTAGACAGTATGTGTAGACAGTAGGTGTAGACAGTATGTGTAGACAGTATGTGTAGACAGTATGTGTGGACAGTATGTGTAGACAGTAGGTGTAGACAGTATGTGTTGACAGTAGGTGTGGACACTATGTGTGGACAGTATGTGTAGACAGAATGTGTGGACAGTAGGTGTGGACAGTAGGTGTAGACAGTATTGTAGACAGTATTTGTGGACAGTAGGTGTTGACAGTATGTGTAGACAGTAGGTGTAGACAGTATGTGTAGACAGTATGTGTGGACAGTATGTGTGGACAGTAGGTGTAGACAGTATTGTAGACAGTATGTGTGGACAGTAGGTGTGGACAGTATTGTAGACAGTATGTGTGGACAGTATGTGTAGACAGTATGTGTGGACAGAAGGTGTAGACAGTAGGTGTGGACAGTAGGTGTAGACAGTATGTGTGGACAGTAGGTGTAGACAGTATTGTAGACAGTAGGTGTAGACAGTAGGTGTGGACAGTAGGTGTAGACAGTATTGTAGACAGTATGTGTAGACAGTATGTGTAGACAGCAGGTGTTGACAGGATGTGTAGACAGTAGGTGTAGACAGTATGTGTAGACAGTATGTGTGGACAGTATGTGTGGACAGTAGGTGTAGACAGTATTGTAGACAGTATGTGTGGACAATAGGTGTGGACAGTATTGTAGACAGTATGTGTGGACAGTAGGTGTAGACAGTAGGTGTAGACAGTATGTGTAGACAGTATGTGTGGACAGCATGTGTAGACAGTATGTGTAGGACAGTATTTGTGGACAGTATTGTAGACAGTATGTGTAGACAGTATGTGTAGACAGTATGTGTGAACAGTAGGTGTTGACAGTATGTGTAGACAGTATGTGTAGACAGTACGTGTGGACAGTATGTGTTGACAGTATGTGTAGACAGTATGTGTAGACAGTATGTGTAGACAGTATGTGTGGACAGTAGGTGTAGACAGTATGTGTGGACAGTATGTGTAGACAGTAGGTGTAGACAGTATGTGTAGACAGTAGGTGTGGACACTATGTGTGGACAGTATGTGCAGACAGAATGTGTAGACAGTAGGTGTGGACAGTAGGTGTAGACAGTATTGTAGACAGTATGTGTGGACAGTAGGTGTTGACAGTATGTGTAGACAGTCGGTGTAGACAGTATGTGTAGACAGTATGTGTGGACAGTATGTGTGGACAGTAGGTGTAGACAGTATTGTAGACAGTATGTGTGGACAGTAGGTGTGGACAGTAGGTGTGGACAGTATTGTAGACAGTATGTGTGGACAGTAGGTGTAGACAGTAGGTGTAGACAGTATGTGTAGACAGTATGTGTGGACAGTATGTGTAGACAGTATGTGTAGACAGTATGTGTGAAAAGTATTGTAGACAGTATGTGTGGACAGTATGTGTGGACAGTATGTGTGGGCAGTATTGTAGACAGTATGTGTGGACAGTATGTGTAGACAGTAGGTGTAGACAGTATGTGTAGACAGTATGTGCAGACAGAATGTGTGGACAGTATGTGTGGACAGTAGGTGTAGACAGTATTGTAGACAGTATGTGTAGACAGTAGGTGTAGACAGTAGGTGTAGACAGTATTGTAGACAGTAGGTGTAGACAGTATGTGTAGACAGTAGGTGTAGACAGTATTGTAGACAGTATGTGTAGACAGTATGTGTAGACAGTAGGTGTAGACAGTATGTGTAGACAGTATGTGTGGACAGAAGGTGTAGACAGTATGTGTAGACAGTATGTGTAGACAGTATGTGTGGACAGAAGGTGTGGACAGTATTGTTAGACAGTATGTGTAGACATTATGTGTAGACAGTATGTGTAGACAGTATGTGTGGACAGTAGGTGTAGACAGTATGTGTAGACAGTATGTGTAGACAGTATGTGTGAACAGTATGTGTGGACAGTATGTGTAGACAGTATGTGTAGACAGTATGTGTGGACCGTAGGTGTAGACAGTATGTGTAGACAGTATGTGTGGACAGTATTTGTGGACAGTAGGTGTTGACAGTATGTGTGGACAGTATGTGTGGACAGTATGTGTAGACAGTAGGTGTAGACAGTATGTGTAGACAGTATGTGTGGACAGTATGTGTAGACAGTATGTGTGGACAGTATGTGTGGACAGTATGTGTAGACAGTAGGTGTAGACAGTAGGTGTAGACAGTATGTGTAGACAGTAGGTGTAGACAGTATGTGTAGACAGTATGTGTAGACAGTATGTGTGGACAGTATGTGTAGACAGTAGGTGTAGACAGTATGTGTTGACAGTAGGTGTGGACACTATGTGTGGACAGTATGTGTAGACAGAATGTGTGGACAGTAGGTGTGGACAGTAGGTGTAGACAGTATTGTAGACAGTATTTGTGGACAGTAGGTGTTGACAGTATGTGTAGACAGTAGGTGTAGACAGTATGTGTAGACAGTATGTGTGGACAGTATGTGTGGACAGTAGGTGTAGACAGTATTGTAGACAGTATGTGTGGACAGTAGGTGTGGACAGTATTGTAGACAGTATGTGTGGACAGTATGTGTAGACAGTATGTGTGGACAGAAGGTGTAGACAGTAGGTGTGGACAGTAGGTGTAGACAGTATGTGTGGACAGTAGGTGTAGACAGTATTGTAGACAGTAGGTGTAGACAGTAGGTGTGGACAGTAGGTGTAGACAGTATTGTAGACAGTATGTGTAGACAGTATGTGTAGACAGCAGGTGTTGACAGGATGTGTAGACAGTAGGTGTAGACAGTATGTGTAGACAGTATGTGTGGACAGTATGTGTGGACAGTAGGTGTAGACAGTATTGTAGACAGTATGTGTGGACAATAGGTGTGGACAGTATTGTAGACAGTATGTGTGGACAGTAGGTGTAGACAGTAGGTGTAGACAGTATGTGTAGACAGTATGTGTGGACAGCATGTGTAGACAGTATGTGTAGGACAGTATTTGTGGACAGTATTGTAGACAGTATGTGTAGACAGTATGTGTAGACAGTATGTGTGAACAGTAGGTGTTGACAGTATGTGTAGACAGTATGTGTAGACAGTACGTGTGGACAGTATGTGTTGACAGTATGTGTAGACAGTATGTGTAGACAGTATGTGTAGACAGTATGTGTGGACAGTAGGTGTAGACAGTATGTGTGGACAGTATGTGTAGACAGTAGGTGTAGACAGTATGTGTAGACAGTAGGTGTGGACACTATGTGTGGACAGTATGTGCAGACAGAATGTGTAGACAGTAGGTGTGGACAGTAGGTGTAGACAGTATTGTAGACAGTATGTGTGGACAGTAGGTGTTGACAGTATGTGTAGACAGTCGGTGTAGACAGTATGTGTAGACAGTATGTGTGGACAGTATGTGTGGACAGTAGGTGTAGACAGTATTGTAGACAGTATGTGTGGACAGTAGGTGTGGACAGTAGGTGTGGACAGTATTGTAGACAGTATGTGTGGACAGTAGGTGTAGACAGTAGGTGTAGACAGTATGTGTAGACAGTATGTGTGGACAGTATGTGTAGACAGTATGTGTAGACAGTATGTGTGAAAAGTATTGTAGACAGTATGTGTGGACAGTATGTGTGGACAGTATGTGTGGGCAGTATTGTAGACAGTATGTGTGGACAGTATGTGTAGACAGTAGGTGTAGACAGTATGTGTAGACAGTATGTGCAGACAGAATGTGTAGACAGTAGGTGTGGACAGTAGGTGTAGACAGTATTGTAGACAGTATGTGTGGACAGTAGGTGTTGACAGTATGTGTAGACAGTCGGTGTAGACAGTATGTGTAGACAGTATGTGTGGACAGTATGTGTGGACAGTAGGTGTAGACAGTATTGTAGACAGTATGTGTGGACAGTAGGTGTGGACAGTAGGTGTGGACAGTATTGTAGACAGTATGTGTAGACAGTAGGTGTAGACAGTAGGTGTAGACTGTATGTGTAGACAGTATGTGTGGACAGTATGTGTAGACAGTATGTGTAGACAGTATGTGTGGAAAGTATTGTAGACAGTATGTGTGGACAGTATGTGTGGACAGTATGTGTGGACAGTATTGTAGACAGTATGTGTGGACAGTATGTGTAGACAGTAGGTGTATACAGTATGTGTGGACAGGTGTAGACAGTAGGTGTAGACAGTATGTGTAGACAGTATGTGTGGACAGTAGGTGTAGACAGTATGTGTGGACAGTATGTGTAGACAGTAGGTGTAGACAGTATGTGTGGACAGAAGGTGTAGACAGTAGGTATGGACAGTAGGTGTAGACAGTAGGTGTGGACAGTAGGTGTAGACAGTATTGTCGACAGCAGGGTTAAGTGCAGCAGGCACAGAATGCTAGTGATGTCTATCTAGGGTTGGATGTGTCCTTATTAATCTGTGTACTCTAGGTCCTACAGTACGGTAAAGTACATGGAAGAAGGTCTAGTGTAGTCAAGCCTCGCAATATTCATTTCAGCCCAGTCCCTCGTAACCCAGGGAAACCCACGTCTTTCTATCTGATGAAGTGGGCAGTATTCTGAGAGTAATGTCCTGTAGACAGTATGTGTAGACAGTATGTGTTGACAGTATGTGTTGACAGTATGTGTACACAGTATGTGTTGACAGTATGTGTACACAGTATGTGTGGACAGTATGTGTAGACAGTATGTGTAGACAGTGTGTGTAGACAGTATGTGTGGACAGTATGTGTGGACAGTAGGTGTTGACTGTATGTGTAGACAGTATGTGTAGACAGTATGTGTAGACAGTATGTGTGGACAGTAGATGTTGACAGTATGTGTAGACAGTATGTGTAGACAGTATGTGTGGACAGTATGTGTGGACAGTATGTGTTGACAGTATGTGTAGAGAGTATGTGTAGACAGTATGTGTAGACAGTATGTGTGGACAGTATGTGTAGACAGTAGGTGTAGACAGTATGTGTAGACAGTAGGTGTGGACACTATGTGTGGACAGTATTGTAGACAGTATGTGTGGACAGTATGTGTAGACAGTATGTGTAGACAGTATGTGTAGACAGTAGGTGTAGACAGTATGTGTGGACAGTATTGTAGACAGTATGTGTGGACAGTATGTGTACACAGTATGTGTGGACAGAAGGTGTAGACAGTAGGTGTGGACAGTAGGTGTAGACAGTATGTGTGGACAGTAGGTGTAGACAGTAGGTGTGGACAGTAGGTGTAGACAGTATTGTAGACAGTATGTGTAGACAGTATGTGTAGACAGCAGGTGTTGACAGGATGTGTAGACAGTAGGTGTAGACAGTATGTGTAGACAGTATGTGTGGACAGTATGTGTGGACAGTAGGTGTAGACAGTATTGTAGACAGTATGTGTGGACAGTAGGTGTTGACAGTATGTGTTGACAGTAGTTGTAGACAGTATGTGTTGACAGTATGTGTACACAGTATGTGTGGACAGTATGTGTAGACAGTATGTGTAGACAGTGTGTGTAGACAGTATGGGTGGACAGTATGTGTGGACAGTAGGTGTTGACAGTATGTGTGGACAGTATGTGTGGACAGTAGGTGTAGACAGTATGTGTAGACAGTATGTGTGGACAGAAGGTGTAGACAGTATTGTAGACAGTATGTGTGGATAGTATGTGTGGACAGTATGTGTAGACAGTATGTGTAGACAGTATTTGTGGACAGTAGGTGTAGACAGTAGGTGTAGACAGTATGTGTAGACAGTAGGTGTAGACAGTATTGTAGACAGTATGTGTAGACAGTATGTGTAGACAGTAGGTGTAGACAGTATGTGTAGACAGTATGTGTGGACAGAAGGTGTAGACAGTATGTGTAGACAGTATGTGTAGACAGTATGTGTGGACAGAAGGTGTGGACAGTATGTGTAGACAGTATGTGTAGACATTATGTGTAGACAGTATGTGTAGACAGTATGTGTGGACAGTAGGTGTAGACAGTATGTGTAGACAGTATGTGTAGACAGTATGTGTGAACAGTATGTGTGGACAGTATGTGTAGACAGTATGTGTAGACAGTATGTGTGGACCGTAGGTGTAGACAGTAGGTGTAGACAGTATGTGTGGACAGTATTTGTGGACAGTAGGTGTTGACAGTATGTGTGGACAGTATGTGTGGACAGTATGTGTAGACAGTAGGTGTAGACAGTATGTGTAGACAGTATGTGTGGACAGTATGTGTAGACAGTATGTGTGGACAGTATGTGTGGACAGTATGTGTAGACAGTAGGTGTAGACAGTAGGTGTAGACAGTATGTGTGGACAGTATGTGTGGACAGTAGGTGTAGACAGTATGTGTAGACAGTATGTGTGGACAGAATGTGTAGACAGTATTGTAGACAGTGTGTGTGGACAGTATGTGTGGACAGTA
This sequence comes from Oncorhynchus mykiss, assembly GCF_057628025.1. Lineage (NCBI taxonomy): Eukaryota > Metazoa > Chordata > Actinopteri > Salmoniformes > Salmonidae > Oncorhynchus > Oncorhynchus mykiss. The sequence goes on along the minus strand of NC_143031.1, from coordinate 36,603,010 downwards.
TGTGTAGACAGTATATGTAGACAGTATGTGTGGACAGTAGGTGTAGACAGTAGGTGTAGACAGTATTGTAGACAGTAGGTGTAGACAGTATGTGTAGACAGTATGTGTAGACAGTATTGTAGACAGTATGTGTAGACAGTATGTGTGGACAGAAGGTGTAGACAGTATGTGTAGACAGTATGTGTAGACAGTAGGTGTAGACAGTATGTGTGGACAGAAGGTGTAGACAGTATGTGTAGACAGTACGTGTAGACAGTACGTGTGGACAGTACGTGTGGACAGTACGTGTTGACAGTATGTGTGGACAGTATGTGTAGACTGTATGTGTGGACAGTATGTGTAGACAGTATGTGTAGACAGTATGTGTGGACAGTATGTGTAGACAGTATCTGTGGACAGTATGTGTGGACAGTATGTGTGGACAGTATGTGTAGACAGTATTTGTAGACAGTATGTGTAGACAGTATGTGTGGACAGTATGTGTGGACAGCATGTGTAGACAGTATGTGTAGACAGTATGTGTAGACAGTATGTGTGGACAGTATGTGTGGACAGTATATGTAGACAGTATGTGTAGACAGTAGGTGTAGACAGTAGGTGTAGACTGTATGTGTAGTCAGTAGGTGTAGACAGTATGTGTAGACAGTAGGTGTAGACAGTATGTGTGTTGATGACTGATAGTAGTAAGGCTCTTTAGGCGTCTCAGTGAGACAGTCAAGTGGCCATGCAGTGAGTGGAGGATCAGACTGATGTGTGTTAATCTGTTTAGGGGTTAGAGAGTTAGACTGCAGGGTGTGATGGCAGGCCAGAGCACAGCAGACGGAGCAGAGCAGCTCCGCTGACCAGTGTCTGAGGTAGCATATGTCACCGCTGACCCTGGTCTGGCCCCGCCCCTCCCCTTAAACACTCCGTTATAGAAATACTTCTGAGATTTTGAAGTCAGATGAAGTTGTGGATACCATTTTTATGTCCCTGTGTCCAATATGAAGGAAGTTAGAGGTAGTTTTGCGAATCAATCCTAACTAACATTAGCACAATGACTGGAAGCTAGTTCATCTGACTCTGGGGAGGCAGATAAATCCCCAAGTATCCCTATAACACCCACACACATGCATGGAAACGCACCCACACCCGTGTTTCCTTGAACATGGCTTTAGTACACACACACACACACGCACGCACGCACACACATACACACGCTCACGCGCACACACACATATGCACGTGCACACACGCGCGCGCGCATGCGCACAACCCTGCTGACCTGTCTATCTGTTGTGAACTCTCCAGTCCCAGGTCCTCCAGCTGGTATCAAAGCCGTGCCCTCATCTCCCAGCAGTGTGGTCGTGTCCTGGCTACCCCCCCATAAACCCAATGGTGTCATCCGCAAGTACACCATCTACTGCTCCAGCCCAGGCTCCGGACAGCCGGTAAGTACCACTGAGAGGGGAGAGTGTGGGATGGGGAGGCGCAGTTACAGGTATTGGAGAGGCAGATAATTAAGGACCTAACGACAAAACATGATGTGAATGCATGATATAGCACTTGATGGATAATTCATTAGTAACCATCACCCAGTGTGTGTGTGTGTGTGTGTGTGTGTGTGTGTGTGTGTGTGTGTGTGTGTGTGTGTGTGTGTTTGTTCGGGTGTGTCTCTCTCTCTCTGTGTTTGCTCCGTCACTTTATTTCCTGCCCCCCCCAGATGAACAGATGTGGTTGTCTTGGCAACGTGATGAGACGTAGATATGCAAATGAAGTGGAGAACAAGCTCCCACATGCACACTGCAGCATCAGGAGCTCTCACACACAGGCCTGCACTAGTGATGCAGATTTCACACAGATTTCACACTATGCTCACACACACACATACACATATACATTAAAATCCTGCTATCATGGAAGAATCCCACTTTCTTATCATTCACAAATCCTCACCCTCTCTCTCTCTCTCTCTCTCTCTCTGCATGAGTACCATGTGAATGAGTATGGAGGAGGGAGGGAGGGTATCCGTCACACTGAGATGAGAGTGCTTTTGTTCCTCTTTTCATTATGTCTCCGTATCGCTCCCTGAATCACCACGACACTGCTGCCTCCACACTGGAGGAATGTTCTAATGTTCCTGTTACTCACCCCCCCAGAGCCCCACATTCACCCCTTCTCCCTCCTCCCCTCCCTTCTTCTCTCTATCCCTCTGTCATACCCACCCTGCTCTCCAGCAAGCCTGGGTAGAGGCTGAGATAGGGAGGGAGAGAGAAAGAGAGAAAAAGGTAAATGAGGCAAATGGAAAAAGAGGTGAAGATGGGTATTGAGTGGTGAACAGATGAGGGAGGTGGTGCATGTGTGTGTGTACGTGCCTACATACATGCATGAGTTATACTCCTTAGTTCTAACCCTCTTGGAAGCCATCTGAGCTTTCCCTCATGCCATTAGACCATAGATACCAAGCTGCCCGAGTGCTACCGTAGCATGGTATCATACAATGTTAGTAATCAAATCACTATCTCTCTTCCCCAGGCTCCCAGTGAGTATGAGACCAACCCAGAGATGTTGTTCTACAGGATCACCCATCTGACCCGCGGTAAACAGTACCTCATCTGGGCCGCCGCTGTGACAACCGCTGGCCGCGGCAACATCAGCGAAAAGGTCACCGTGGAGCCTGCTGGGAAAGGTAAGGCAGAAGGGGATGAGGGGTAATAGAGTGGGGGTGGAGGGATTTTTCTAAAGGTTATTAAGAGAACTAAAAAAAGAGGAATAAGTATTGCAGAAATACACAGAGGGATTTAATCTGTCTCTCTCTACCTTTCTTCTCTCTTCTCTTCCCCAATATCACTATCTCTCCCATTCTCTTCCTCTCTGTCTCTGTCTCTGTCTCGGTCTCTCTCTCTTTCTCTCTCTCTCTCTCTCTCTCTCTCTCTCTCTCTCTCTCTCTCTCTTTCTTTCTTTCTTTATTTATTTTTCTCTCTCTCTCTTTCTCTCTCTCTCTCTCTGTCTCTCTCCTCTCTGTCTCTCTCTCCTCTCTCTCTCTCTCCTCTCTCTCTCTCTCTTTCTTTCTTTCTTTCTTTTTTTCTCTCTCTATCTCTTTTTCTTTCTTTCTTTCTTTCTTTCTTTCTTTCTTTCTTTCTTTCTTTCTTTCTTTCTTTCTTTCTTTCTTTCTTTCTTTCTTTCTTTCTTTCTTTCTTTCTTTCTCTCTCTCTCTCTCTCTCTCTCTCTCTCTCTCTCTCTCTCTCTGTCCTATTGACTGACAGCTGTAGTATTGATTGAGGGCTAGCGGTGTAGCAGGAAACACTGTTGTTAATTATGTGGTGATGAACAGGGGAGGGGGGAGAGACAGGAATCAATACAAGGGAGAATCTATGGAGTATAGATAGACAGAGAGAGCTGGGAGGAGGAAAGGGGGGGGGGCACTCCAGCACTCTGCTCTCATAACAGTGGGTAAAAGGCTACCCTCCAGGCTAACCTACTCAATACCAAGCTCACTCAGCAAACACTAGAGACAAACGCTTACACATCAGAAAATAGGGCAGGGAAGTTAGACTGTGAGGGATGTGTTTGTCTGGCTGTGAGTGTGCCTGGGTGCTTAAGTGTGTGTATGTCTGTGTGTGTGTCTGTGTGAGTGTGTGCATGTGTGGTGTGCGTGTGTGAAACCCAGTTTAAGCTGTGTACCCTGTGTCTGCAGCCCCAGCTAAGATCCTGTCGTTCGGGGGCACAGTGACCACTCCCTGGATGAAGGAGATCCGTTTGCCTTGCAGCTCAGTGGGAGAACCCACCCCCACCTTCAAATGGACCAAAGACAGGTCAGAACTCTCCCAACTCATCCTTAATAGAAGCAAAGTGGGAACTTTAGACTTGATGCCAATGCTGGATTTGTTCGGGGTTAAGTCTACCAGACCGGTGTTTAGCTTGGTGTATTATGATAAGTCTAACTGTGATCCTCTATGTGTGTGTATCAGTGAGTACACGGCTATTCCTGTGACTGTGGACGGACAGCGTCAGATCCTGTCCAATGGTACTCTAGTGCTACGTTCCGTCAAAGCTGAGGATTCTGGGTACTACACGTGCACGGCCACCAACACGCTGGGCTTTGACACCATCATTGTCAACCTGCTGGTGCAAGGTGAGCTGGGATACACTGGGCTAACGTGTGTATGGTTGTGGAGACATCTGAGTACCTTTTGGGATTGTCTCAGATTGTCTTCTCTGTGATCCTCTGACTGTGTGTCTGTATCATCCCTCTGGTCTGTCTATCTGGTATCTCTGGTCTGTCTATCTGGTATCTCTGGTCTCTCTATCTGGTCTCTCTGGTCTCTCTATCTAGTCTCTCTGGTCTCTCGATCTGGTCTCTCTGGTTTCGCTATCTGGTATCTCTGGTCTCTCTATCTGGTCTCTCTGGTCTCTCTATCTGGTATCTCTGGTCTCTCTATCTGGTCTCTCTGGTTTCTCTATCTGGTATCTCTGGTCTCTCTATCTGGTCTCTCTGGTTTCTCTATCTGGTATCTCTGGTCTCTCTATCTGGTATCTCTGGTTTCTCTATCTGGTATCTCTGGTCTCTCTATCTGGTATCTCTGGTTTCTCTATCTGGTCTCTCTGGTCTGTCTATCTGGTATCTCTGGTTTCTCTATCTGGTATCTCTGGTCTCTCTATCTGGTATCTCTGGTCTCTCTATCTGGTATCTCTGGTTTCTCTATCTGGTCTCTCTGGTCTGTCTATCTGGTATCTCTGGTCTGTCTATCTGTTATCTCTGATCTGTCATCTCTGGTTTCTCTATCTGGTCTCTCTGGTCTGTCTATCTGGTCTCTCTGGTCTGTCTATCTGGTATCTCTGGTCTCTCTATCTGGTCTCTCAGGTCTCTCTATCTGGTCTCTCTGGTCTCTCTATCTGGTTCCTTTGGTCTCTCTACCTGCTCACTGTAAGTGTGTGCTGTTTGTGCCTGGTCTATGTGATGCTGATTGGCTCTTACTGTGTGATCGCTCTGTATGTCCAGTTCCTCCAGACCAGCCCCGTCTGACCGTCTCCACCACCTCTACCTCTTCCATCACCCTGGCCTGGATACCTGGGGACAACGGAGGCAGCTCCATCAGAGGTACTTCCCTCCACTCCCTCCACCTGGGCATTAGTAAATCAGGATCAGTCTGAGGAGAGTTCTTTAGTTGCTGTATCTCACTGTCTGCAAAAAAATATCAATAACGCCAATATACCTTTTTGTCTATTTGTGTGATTTTGTCCTAATGTCCACTCCTAATGTCTGTCATACTCACAGCAGCAGAATGTATCACGGAGGGGTTTCTAAATCCTTTATATCCCCCCCTGGTGTTAAAGGGGTGTAACAGCAGTTAGAGTTGACCTGATTTTGCCAGTGATTATACTATACTATTATAATTGACAGACATGTACAGTATTTCATTGTTATTTAAATTGTGTCTTTGTGTATTTAGCAGATGATAAGTGAACGTTTAATGAAATCTGTGGTGTCTGTCTCTGTGTGTCCTCAGGTTTTGTCCTGCAGTACTCGGTAGACAACACAGAGGAGTGGAGGGATGTGTTCATTACTTCCACTGAGCGTTCCTTCAGGCTGGACAACCTGCGCTGTGGCACCTGGTACAAGGTCAAACTGGCAGCCAAGAACAGTGTGGGTTCAGGACGCATCTCTGAGATCATCGAGGCCAAGACGCACGGACGAGGTGAGGGGAAAGGAAGGATCGTGAGGGGAGGAGGGAAGGAGAAAGAGGAGAGGGAGAGGGGGTAGAGGAGGAAAGATCAGAAAGAGGGAAATTTTAAAACGGCATGACTTATATTTTACCTCACATCATGTGTTGCGCATAAATCACATCAACACTCTTAACACACTGACTTCAATACTCCCAGTCTGACAGTCTATCCCCCTGTCTCTCCTCTTGCCCTGCAGAGCCTGCGTTCAACAAGGAGCAGCCCCTGCTCACCCACATCAACTCCACCCACGCGGGGCTCAACCTGCAGGGTTGGACCAGCGGAGGCTGCCCCATCACCGCTCTGCTGCTGGACTTCCGGCCCAAGGGCACGTGGGCCTGGCAGAGCCTGAAGGCCAACGCCACAGCCCAGCTCTTCCTCAGCGAGCTGCGGGAGGCCACCTGGTACGAACTGAAGATGAAGGCCTGCAACAGTGCCGGCTGTGGGAACCAGAGCTCCCAGTTCGCCACCACAGACTACGATGGCAGTGAGTCACTTCCTGCTTCTACTAGATACTTGCTCTCACTTCCTGCTTTGACATTTACATGACATTCTAGCAGACTCTCTTATTCAAAGCGAAGGGAAAGGGAGGGAGGGAGGGAGGGAGGGAGGGAGGGAGGGAGGGAGGGAAGAAGGAAGGAAGGAAGGAAGGAAGGAAGGAAGGAAGGAAGGAAGGAAGGAAGGAAGGAAGGAAGGAAGGAAGGAAGGAAGGAAGGAAGGATGCCAAAACCCACGGACGAGAGAGGGAGGGAGGAAGAAAAGTAGAGAGGGTGAAGTAGAATCTGAGTGGGCATGAAAGTAGTAATAAAAACAGTCCTTTAATCTACCTCTGACCCCCTTCCCCTCCCTCTCTCTGTCCCTCTCACCCCTTCTCTTCCTCCCAGGTACCATCCCTCCTATAAACTCGGCCCAGGAGGACAGAGACGATGTGAAGAAGCTGTTCTCCATAGGCTCTCCTGTCATCCTGGTCACCCTGGGCGTCGCCCTGCTCTTCATCATCCGCAAGAAACGCAAGGAGAAGAGACTGAAACGACTCAGAGGTGAGAGACATAGGCAAGGAGAAGAGACTGAAACGACTCAGAGGTGAGAGACATAGGCAAGGAGAAGAGACTGAAACGACTCAGAGGTGAGAGACATAGGCAAGGAGAAGAGACTGAAACGACTCAGAGGTGAGAGACATAGGCAAGGAGAAGAGACTGAAACGACTCAGAGGTGAGAGACATAGGCAAGGAGAAGAGACTGAAACGACTCAGAGGTGAGAGACATAGGCAAGGAGAAGAGACTGAAACGACTCAGAGGTGAGAGACATAGGCAAGGAGAAGAGACTGAAACGACTCAGAGGTGAGAGACATAGGCAAGGAGAAGAGAGTGAAACGACTCAGAGGTGAGAGACATAGGCAAGGAGAAGAGACTGAAACGACTCAGAGATGAGAGACATAGGCAAGGAAGGAGAAGAGACTCAAACGACTCAGAGGTGAGAGACAAAGGCAAGGAAGGAGAAAGAGAAGGAAAGAAGGGGGAGGGTAGAAACAGAAAGGGAGAGAAATAATTGCTTGGTGGGGGCGAGTAAGTATCTCAGAAGCACTAAAGGTAACAGGTCAAAACAGTTGACCTAATCCACATGATGATCCATCATATCTAGTAACGATATTTGTGTTTGTTTTCACAGATGCTAAGAGCCTTGCAGAGATGCTTATCAGGCAAGGATAATACACTTGATTGATTGGTACCTGTGGTTGTGGATGTGTCATATTCCAGTGGACCTTGATGGATATTTGAATACACCTATCAGTCCCAGTAAACTCTGTTAAAGTATCACCAATATACCCCAGTTCTATATGTACTGTATGTAAGTACTGCTGATGTGACAGTGGATCCAGTCTAAGAATGTTTCTTGTTTTGTGTGTTGAGCAGTAAGAACAACCGCAGCATGGACACCCCAGTGAAAGGTCCTCCCCAGGGTCCCCGGCTCCACATCGACATACCCCGTGTCCAGCTGCTCATCGAGGACAAGGAGGGGATCAAACAGATAGGTCAGTATGGACACACTGCAGCCAATCAGATTGATCAGACAGAATATCGTCCAATTAGATAGCCTGCAGTTACAGTACACTAACTAACCTATTATATATAAACTATTATTCTCAAGTTACTAAATGTATATTGATAGAGTGTGATTTACAATCAGCCTATGAGGAGAACATCTGACAAGGGAGATGAATTGTGTATCACAGATATTTTTGCACAACGGTCATAATATATTTTCCTCATCCCCTGCCTCCAATAGGTGAGGACAAGGCAGCGGCCCCAGTGACGGACACCGAGTTCAGCCAATCTGTGAATCCACAGAGCTTCTGCACGGGCGTGTCTCTGCACCACCCCGCCCTCATCCAGAACACAGGGCCATTGATTGACATGTCAGACATCCGCCCTGGAACCAGTGAGTACTTCACATACAGTAGGATGTGCATAGAATGGAAAGATGTCACATTACAGTGTAATGTGTAGAAGTTAACTGGATCTGACACCCAAAGTGGTTATAAAGCACCATTAATGTTGTATATGCTGATTAGAACTGATATGAATAGCATCCTCTCACCGTCCTCCTCCTATCCTCTCCTCAGACCCAGTGTCGAGGAAGAGTGTGAAGTCGGCCCACAGCTCCAGGAACCGTTACTCCAGCCAGTGGACCTTGAGCAGGCCGGGCCAGAGCCAATCAACAGCCTCCGCAAGAACTCTGACCTCTGACTGGCGCACCATGGGCTCTCACGGCATCACCGCCACCGAGAGTGACAGCTACAGCGCCAGCCTGTCGCAGGACACTGGTGGGTACCGCCCAGCCCTGGCAACAACGCCATTAAGACCCATCATTAACACATCTATCTTTTACATCCCCAAACCAGACCTGTAGGATACCTTGAAAGACCTACTGACACATCTGTACTGTATGCAAACTTTATATTGTATTATTTAATATGGTATCTCATATATTGTTTCTCCAGATAAGGGTCGTAACAGCATGGTGTCCACAGAGAGTGCGTCGTCTACGTACGAGGAGCTAGCGCGGGCCTACGAACACGCCAAACTGGAGGAGCACCTGCAGCATGCCAAGTTCACTATCACAGAATGTTTCATCTCCGACAGCTCCTCTGATCAGATGACCACTGGCACCAACGACCCGGCCGACAGCATGACATCACTCAGCACGCCGTCCGAAACAGGCCTTTGTCGCTTCACCGCCTCGCCACCCAAACCCCAAGACTATGACCGCGGCAGACCTACCAATGTGGCCGTGCCCATCCCCCACCGCGCCAACAAGAGTGAGTACAGAGAGCCACCCTGACTGGCACAGTGGCACCATATTATACTGTGCCACAGGCTGTACATCTCAACATGCCCTCCCTCTCTCTGTTCTGTCCTCATCACTAGGTGAATTCTGCAACCTCCCACTCTACATGAAGACAGACCCTTTCTTCAGGAAACAGGCAGAACTGCATGACCCGTGCCCTGCTGTACCGCCCCGGGAGGCCTCCATCCGCAGCCTGGCACAGCGGGCGTACCACACCCAGGGCCGTCACATGACTCTGGACCCGTCCAAGCAGCAGGCCCTGACGCTGGGACACTCTGGGCTGGGCAGCTTGGGTGTGAGCTCAGGTACTGCCACCCTGCCCCAGAGGACTCTCACTATGCCCAGCTCCAACCCTGCAGCCACAGCCTCCACCTCCAGCACCAGCAGTAATCCCACTGGCTCCAGCACCAAGATGGGGGGCTCCAGAGACTCACTGCTAGAGAACAGCTCCTCAGCGTTGGGCAGACTGCAGAAGCAAGGGGTCGGGGCCTACTCCAAGTCTTACACACTGGTGTAGCTACTAGCCCCCCTTCTCTCTCTCAAAGACTATACACTCCTGTCTGGCCCGGCCCTACACCAGTGTTCTACACATCAGGTCAGGGTGGGTATGTAGTGCAGTGCAGTGCAGCAGGTGTCCCCAGCTAACAGCTAACTACTGTAACAGCTAATTACCCAGTAGCTTGAGTAGTCTTTATTCTGACCTTGGGTTCTGCCTCCCAGGAATGACCAGAGACCATTGTAACCTGCCTGATTCATGCTCACCTGGACCTGTATAAAACAAACTACTATCTACTGACTACCAGTTAGCCTGCTGCCATGCTAGCATGCTGCTCAGTATCCGGGGACGTATCCACACACACACACACACTCACACACACACACACACACACACACACACACACACACACACACACACACTCACACTCACACGCACACACACACACACACACACACACACACACACACACACTCACACTCACACTCACACTCACACTCACACACACACACACACACACACACACACACACACACACACACCTGAAGCTGTTCTCCAAGGTCATTTCAAACCAATTGAGTATTACTGAGGAGCTGAACGGTGAAAGCTCACTGCTCGTGCTGATGAAGTCAATGATAGCAGAGGAGTCTGGGCTAAAAGCAGTGTTGATCACACACACATACATTATGCTGCCCTCCATGGTTTGAGCAGAAGCTCCTGCAGGACTTCCAGTTTTATCCCCTCTAGTCTCGTCTCACTCTCTATGTCTCCACGTCCAGTCTCACTCTCCATCGGCAGTTACTCTCTCTCTCTCTCTGTGGATTCCATAAGGAAGGGTTTCAGGTTCACCTCACTCAGAATTTTAAGTTCGTATTTTTAGCACATTTATTGTTGATATGTCCCACCCTCCCCTCCTCTTTCCCAACTCAACATTATCCGATAGCTTTTGACCGAAACATGACAACCCAAATAACCCAGCAATGATTTGAAAACATCAGGGCTCTCGCAATACAAACAAATATAGAATATTTGGTATTTTAAAGATTTTACGTATATATTTCTATATAAGTATATTATGAAAATATGGCAAAGAATAAAACTATACAACCATTTAAAATGTTTTAAAAACTATAAGAATGAGACAATCGCTCAATCATGTGAAGAGCAGGGAAAATGAAAGAGGAAAGAATAGAAGAGTATTATGAAGAGGGAGGAGCACGTGTATATAGAGGGTGTTCTTTATGTTACTGTAGACAGGCTGAAAGGAATGAGGTGACTTCCTTTTCAGACAGGAAGTGTCTATCTCAAAGCCCCCTATTAGTTAGTATCTTATAAGATCGTCAGTGATTGTTGGTGTACTTACTTTCAGAAGCCAAATCATTTCCTCTGAAGACGGGTGTATCCAGGGCGACCTACACTGTTGACACTGTTGTCTATCATCTCTCTGCTTTCGTTCACCTGTTACTTGAGTAAACAGAGGCCATGACCTCTCAGGGCCTCAGGTATGGGCATTTGACCTTTGACCTGTGGTAGCAGCGGGGTTACAGAGTCACTGTGAGTGGAGCAGAAGTCAGGGATCAGAGCACGGCTACTGTACCCACAGCTAGCTACCACACAGTGTACACCAGTAGCCCTGTGACGTCTACCAACCTCTCAGCCCATGTATTACTGTCTCCCTCCTTCCAATACAAAATGGCCGCCAAGACCCCAAGGAGGATAATCATGTGAAGTAAGTTAATTGTCTAGTTTACCAGAGAGACGTTACCAGCCAGTTCAGTTTGAATATGATAAGATGACGTGCAGTCAGTGGTCTATTGGTGTCTCTGTTGCTGCCCTGTCTGAAGTACTGTATATTTCCCACTTCTTTCTCCATCCCCAATATCCATGTCCATCCTCATCCCCTGCACCATTTTGTGCTACTACATGTACATCAACACAGGAACTTGTTGGAATGTCTATTGAAGTATTGCCATTCAAGTGTTTTGTCGTTTCTTTTGTTTTTGGATTATTTGTCCATCTGTTGATTTTTAATTGAATATGTTTGTTTTTGCTTGTTTATTTATTTGTATTTTTTGGGTTCCAGAGGCCAGACAGTACTGAGGCATAACACACCTATGATTTCGGCCAGCTTTAACCAAGTAAAATCAGGGACTAGCTCTTTAGGTCACACCAGAGCCATGTATTTAGAAAGCAGGGCCAATGCGGTTTCTGCATTATGATGCATTTACATGACACTTCAACATTCTATGGCAGCCATGTTAGCTCCCCATTAACATCACATGGGGAATATTTTAGTAATGCTATGTAACTGAATGTCTAGAATTCTAAAAGTTGTTTGAACTCTCTATATACAGTGGGGAGAACAAGTATTTGATACACTGCCGATTTTTGCAGGTTTTCCTACTTACAAAGCATGTAGAGGTCTGTAATTTTTATCATAGGTACACTTCAACTGTGAGAGGCGGAATCTAAAACAAAAATTCAGAAAATTACATTGTATGATTTTTAAGTAATTAATTTGCATTTTATTGCATGACATAAGTATTTGATCACCTACCAACCAGTAAGAATTCCGTCTCTCACAGACCTGTTAATTTTTCTTTAAGAAGCCTTCCTTTTCTCCACTCATTACCTGCATTAACTGCACTTGTTTGAACTCGATACCTGTATAAAAGGCACCTGTCCACACACTCAATCAAACAGACTCCAACCTCTCCACAATGGCCAAGACCAGAGAGCTGTGTAAGGACTTCAGGGATAAATTTGTAGACCTGCACAAGGCTGGGATGGGCTACAGGACAATAGGCAAGCAGCTTGGTGGAAAGGCAACGACTGTTGGCACAATTATTTGAAAATGGAAGAAGTTCAAGATGACCCTCGGTCTGGGGCTCCATGCAAGATCTCACCTCGTGGGGCATCAATGATCATGAGGAAGGTGAGGGATCAGCCCAGAACTACACAGCAGGACCTGCTCAATGACCTGAAGAGAGCTGGGACCACAGTCTCAAAGAAAACCATTAGTAACACACTACGCTGTCATGGATTAAAATCCTGCAGCGCACGCAAGGTCCCCCTGCTCAAGCCAGCGCATTTTCAGGCCCGTCTGAAGTTTGCCAATGACCATCTGGATGATCCAAAGGAGGAATGGGAGAAGGTCATGTGGTCTGATGAGACAAAAATAGAGCTTTTTGGTCTAAACTCCACTCGCCGTGTTTGGAGGAAGAAGGATGAGTACAACCCCAAGAACACCATCCCAAACGTGAAGCATGGAGGTGGAAACATCATTCTTTGGGGATGCTTTTCTGCAAAGGGGACAGGACGACTGCACCGTATTGAGGGGAGGATGGATGGGGCCATGTTTCGCGAGATCTTGGCCAACAACCTCCTTCCCTCAGTAAGAGCATTGAAGATGGGTCGTGGCTGGGTCTTCCAGCATGACAACGACCCGAAACACACAGCCATGGCAACTAAGGAGTAGCTCTGTAAGAAGCATCTCAAGGTCCTGGAGTGGCCTAGCCAATCTCCAGACCTGAACCCATTAGAAAATCTTTGGAGGGAGCTGAAAGTCCGTATTGCCCAGCGACAGCCCCGAAACCTGAATGATCTGGAGAAGGTCTGTATGGAGGAGTGGGCCAAAATCCCTGCTGCAGTGTGTGCAAACCTGGTCAAGAACTACAGGAAACGTATGATCTCTGTAATTGCAAACAAAGGTTTTTGTACCAAATATTAAGTTCTGTTTTTCTGATGTATCAAATACTTATGTCATGCAATAAAATGCAAATTAATTACTTAAAAATCATACAATGTGATTTTCTGGATTTTTCATAGTTGAAGTGTACCTATGATAAAAATTACAGACCTCTACATGCTTTGTAAGTAGGAAAACCTGCAAACTCGGCAGTGTATCAAATACTTGTTCTCCCCACTGTATATGTCTCTGGGTCACACACACTGAAATTGTGTATATACTGGACAGGGTCAGGAAAAGCGGACCCTCCCAACCAGCTCTCCCTAGTCAACTCCCTGCCGCCTTGGACATACAGTATATACACTACCCCTGGCAGTATTGTTTATAAGTTAACTCTTGTACATAAAACACAGTTTTGTATGAAGAGCTATTTTCGTCAGAATAAAATAGGGCAAGATCAGGGTTGAATCATGCCACACTTCAAAATGAAAACAACATGAATGAAAATATTGATTTGATAAACATTAATTTCGACCTTGGGCAACAAATATTTTTTTCTCTATTCCCTTCATGTTTTTTATACTAATTTGTTGAATTTTTATGCTTTTTTAAAGGTATTTTGATGTTGTCATTTGTCCTGTTCACTTTTTTAATGATCATTTTTTGTATTTTGTTCATCCTCAAAAATGACATAGCATGCTTGGTAAAAGGGAAAAGGTGAGGGAAAGAAATGTACAAAAAATTTAAATTTGAAGAAAAGAAAATGTTGAGAGGATTCCAAACATTCGTTTGAGTTGCTTCTAATAGCAATTGCTTGTCTTTAAAATAACATTTTCTATGAAAAGTAATGAAAAAAACGAACAAAAAGAGTATTCTAACACCTTGTGCAATAAAGCTATCTTTCTATATGCCATGGCTTCTGTCATTCTTAATAGACTTGCCTGCTACGCTAGCAACAAACACTTGCCTGAAGACAAATGTTGTTATTATACTGCTCTGTTAGCTACATACTTCAGTCTGGGACTGCCAGTGTTGAAGTCGTTTGTGGTGTCAACATGAGGGTGTTGTACAAAACAATGTCATCTTTGATTGGATCGTCTCTAACCAATCAGAGTAACAAATCCAATGGCGAATTTTCTAAATGCCGCTTTACCCACATGGGCGCTGGCCCAACCCCATCGGTTTCTGGGACAAACCAGAACGGTCAGAAATTGTTTGTGTTTAGAAATCGTCAGGGAGGTACTCAGATGCAGACTCATTGCGGAGAAGAAACAAACTTCCTTGAGCGTGGTGTAGCGTTTAGCCGGAACAAGGAGTTTGGGTAGCCAGGCAAAACAAACTACCACATTCTGCTAGTGTTGGGAACAGGAATCAGAACTAGAACCAAAGAATAATCAAGATGGATAATAATTAAACCACAACGAAAATGAAAAAGCATCAATAGCAATAATACATTCTAATTGAAAAATCATGTAGCATGTGATTGTTTTTACTGTTGAATCCATTCCTTAAGCTTCTGACTACATGTTAATTCTGGTGATAGACTGAAGCATGCTGCAACCCACAATCAGGTTCTCATATTTTATTAGGCACACGCATTTGCTCCCATGTACAGCCTGAAAACCTATTTAGTGTCAGCCTGGGTCCACCAATCTACCATCACTCAATAATGTTCAATGTGTGAATTATACTGAACAAAAATGTAAATGCAACATGTAAAGTGTTGGTCCCATGTTTTATGAGCTGAAATGAGTCTTGTTTGTGGTTAATGGGATGGTTGGTTTGTGGTTAATGGGATGGTTTGTTTGTGGTTAAAGGGATGGTTGGTTTGTGGTTAATGGGATGGTTTGTTTGTGGTTAATGGGATGGTTGGTTTGTGGTTAATGGGATGGTTTGTTTGTGGGTAATGGGATGGTTTGTTTGTGGTTAATGGGATGGTTGGTTTGTGGTTAATGGGATGGTTGGTTTATGTTTAATGGGATGGTTTGTTTATGGTTAATGGGATGGTTGGTTTGTGGTTAATGGGATGGTTGGTTTATGGTTAAAGGGATGGTTTGTTGTTGGTTAATGGGATGGTTTGTTGTTGGTTAATGGGATGGTTGGTTTGTGGTTAATGGGATGGTTGGTTTATGTTTAATGGGATGGTTTGTTTATGGTTAATGGGATGGTTGGTTTGTGGTTAATGGGATGGTTGGTTTATGGTTAATGGGATGGTTGGTTTGTGGTTAATGGGATGGTTGGTTTATGGTTAATGGGATGGTTGGTTTGTGGTAAAAAGGATGCTTTGTTTGTTTGTGGTTAATGGGATGGTTTGTTTGTGGTTAAAGGGATGGTTTGTTGTTGGTTAATGGGATGGTTTGTTGTTGGTTAAAGGGATGGTTTGTTTGTGGTTAAAGGGATGGTTTGTTTGTGGTTAATGGGATGGTTTGTTTGTGGTTAATGGGATGGTTTGTTTGTGGTTAATGGGATGGTTTGTTTGTGGTTAAAGGGATGGTTTGTTTATGGTTAAAGGGATGGTTTGTTTGTGGTTAAAGGGATGGTTTGTTTATGGTTAAAGGGATGGTTTGTTTGTGGTTAAAGGGATGGTTTGTTTGTGGTTAACGGGATGCTTTGTTTGTGGGTAAAGGGATGGTTTCTTTGTGGTTAAAGGGATGGTTTGTTTGTGGTTAAAGGGATGGTTTGTTTGTGGTTAAAAGGATGCTTTGTTTGTGGGTAAAGGGATGGTTTCTTTGTGGTTAAAGGGATGGTTTGTTTTGCTGTGTCAGAGAATGGTAGATACAGAGGTGCATTCTGCTTAATGAACTATCTACAGTCCTCTCCAAGCGAAAACAAATCCACAGAATCCTTACATTCTAACCTGCTATCATTTAATGCATGACATGACGCGTTTATGCCTGTCATGTAGTAAACATGCGCTCAGAAGCAAGATTTCAAGTAGCTGCATGTCTTACCATTAGTTATTTTGATAACAGAGAAAATACATTGAATACATCAATCAAATCCATGCATCATAAGTTAGAAAACATTTGAAAATGAGAAGTTGGGTCTATTAGACCTCGGTAGTAGTTTCATTCATCTCTTTCAATGCATTTCTCTGCAAACCCGAAAATGTTGTGCGCTAAAGATGTCATTGTAGCCACACAAATACATTAGAAGATCATTGTCAACCAGATCAGAAACACTATGCTCACAACCTGTATCTCCGAAATGGTGTCGCTGGCGTATTTTGTTCGAATGTTGTAATATGTTATGCAATAGGCTTTAAAGTTTTTACAAGGTGTGTGTCCATCCATCCTGTTCGGGAATCACAAGTGAGAAATGTATATTGCAAACTTTCACCCATTTTTTAGATAAAAAAAATATTGGCCTACCTTCATGTTGTGTCAACCATCCATCCAAATAATGTAATTTCATGTCTACCTTTGTCTTTATAAACGTTCACACGTATTCCATAATAAGGGCTAATCCAGAGGGCAACATTGCAGCTGGTGATTGCCAGCAATCATTATTCGTCACGTAATGTAGGCATATGATATAATCAACACACGAGTAGGACAATTGATGCAAACATATAAGTATACATTTTCCGTTGTTTAAAATGGCATTATCACATTCCGCTGTCTTGTTTCATGGTATCACATGTAGAAATGTTGCATCCCCATGGTGTCACATGTATTTCACATTAGATCATGTTTTAACATGTCTAGTTTGATGTTATCACGTTGCTTTAACATGTCTAGTTTGATGTTATCACGTTGCTTTAACATGTCTAGTTTGATGTTATCACATTGCTTTTACATGTTGTCATGTTATCACGTTGCTTTAACATGTTGTCATGTTATCACATTGCTTTTACATGTTGTCATGTTATCACGTTGCTT
Source organism: Oncorhynchus mykiss (assembly GCF_057628025.1). Taxonomy (NCBI): domain Eukaryota; kingdom Metazoa; phylum Chordata; class Actinopteri; order Salmoniformes; family Salmonidae; genus Oncorhynchus; species Oncorhynchus mykiss. The sequence continues at coordinate 36,585,893 of NC_143031.1, read as the reverse complement.
TAACATGTTGTCATGTTATCACGTTGGTTTAACATGTTGTCATGTTATCACGTTGGTTTAACATGTTGTCATGTTATCACGTTGGTTTAACATGTCATGTTATCACGTTGCTTTAACATGTTGTCATGTTATCACGTTGGTTTAACATGTTGTCATGTTATCACGTTGCTTTAACATGTTGTCATGTTATCACATTGCTTTAACATGTTGTCATGTTATCACGTTGCTTTCACATGTTGTCATGTTATCACGTTGCTTTTACATGTTGTCATGTTATCACGTTGCTTTCACATGTTGTCATGTTATCACGTTGCTTTTACATGTTGTCATGTTATCACGTTGCTTTTACATGTTTTCACGTTGCTTTTACATGTTGTCATGTTATCACGTTGCTTTCACATGTTGTCATGTTATCACGTTGCTTTTACATGTTGTCATGTTATCACGTTGCTTTTACATGTTGTCACATGTTATCACGTTGCTTTTACATGTTGTCATGTTATCACGTTGCTTTTACATGTTGTCATGTTTTCACGTTGCTTTTACATGTTGTCATGTTATCACATTGCTTTAACACGTTGTCATGTTATCACGTTGCTTTAACATCTTGTCATGTTATCACGTTGCTTTTACATGTTGTCATGTTATCACGTTGCTTTTACATGTTGTCATGTTATCACGTTGCTTTTACATGTTGTCATGTTATCACATTGCTTTTACATGTTGTCCTGTTATCACGTTGCCTTTACATGTTGTCATGTTATCACGTTGCTTTTACATGTTGTCACATGTTATCACGTTGCTTTTACATGTTGTCATGTTATCACGTTGCTATTACATGTTGTCACATGTTATCACGTTGCTTTTACATGTTGTCATGTTATCACGTTGCTTGTACATGTTGTCACATGTTATCACGTTGCTTTTACATGTTGTCACATGTTATCACGTTGCTTTTACATGTTGTCATGTTATCACGTTGCTTTTACATGTTGTCATGTTATCACGTTGCTTTAACATGTTGTCATGTTATCACGTTGCTTTTACATGTTGTCACATGTTATCACGTTGCTTTTACATGTTGTCATGTTATCACGTTGCTATTACATGTTGTCACATGTTATCACGTTGCTTTTACATGTTGTCATGTTATCACGTTGCTTTTACATGTTGTCACATGTTATCACGTTGCTTTTACATGTTGTCACATGTTATCACGTTGCTTTTACATGTTGTCATGTTATCACGTTGCTTTTACATGTTGTCATGTTATCACGTTGCTTTAACATGTTGTCATGTTATCACGGTGCTTTTACATGTTGTCATGTTTTCACGTTGGTTTAACATGTTGTCATGTTATCACGTTGCTTTTACATGTTGTCATGTTATCACGTTGCTTTTACATGTTGTCATGTTATCACATTGCTTTTACATGTTGTAATGTTATCACGTTGCTTTAACACGTTGTCATGTTATCATGTTGCTTTTACATGTTGTCATGTTATAACGTTGCTTTTACATGTTGTCACATGTTATCACATTGCTTTTACATGTTGTCATGTTATCACGTTGCTTTTACATGTTGTCACATATTATCACGTTGCTTGTACATGTTGTCACATGTTATCACGTTGCTTTTACGTGTTGTCACATGTTATCACGTTGCTTTTACATGTTGTCACATGTTATCACGTTGCTTTTACATGTTGTCACATGTTATCACGTTGCTTTTACATGTTGTCACGTTATCACGTTGCATTTACATGTTGTCACATGTTATCACGTTGCTTTTACATGTTGTCATGTTATCACGTTGCATTTACATGTTGTCATGTTATCACGTTGCATTTACATGTTGTCACATGTTATCACGTTGCTTGTACATGTTGTCACATGTTATCACGTTGCTTTTACATGTTGTCATGTTATCACGTTGCTTTTACATGTTGTCACATATTATCACGTTGCTTGTACATGTTGTCACATGTTATCACGTTGCTTTTACATGTTGTCATGTTATCACGTTGCATTTACATGTTGTCACATGTTATCACGTTGCTTTTACATGTTGTCACATGTTATCACGTTGCTTTTACATGTTGTCATGTTATCACGTTGCTTTTACATGTTGTCATGTTATCACGTTGCTTTTACATGTTTTCACGTTATCACGTTGCTTTTACATGTTGTCACGTTATCACGTTGCTTTTACATGTTGTCACATGTTATCACGTTGCTTTTAAATGTTGTCACATGTTATTCCGTTAATTTTACATGTTGTCACATGTTATCACGTTGCTTCTACATGTTGTCACATGTTATCACGTTGCTTTTACATGTTGTCATGTTATCACGTTGCCTTTACATGTTGTCATGTTATCACGTTGCTTTAACACGTTGTCATGTTATCATGTTGCTTTTACAAGTTGTCATGTTATCACGTTGCTTTCACATGTTGTCACATGTTATCACGTTGCTTTTACATGTTGTCATGTTATCGTTGCTTTTACATGTTGTCACATGTTATCACGTTGCTTTTACATGTTGTCACGTTGCTTTTACATGTTATCACGTTGCTTTTACATGTTGTCATGTTATCTCGTTGCTTTTACATGTCATGTTATCACGTTGCTTTAACATGTCATGTTATCACATTGCTTTTACATGTTGTAATGTTATCACGTTGCTTTAAAACGTTGTCATGTTATCACGTTGCTTTTACATGTTGTCATGTTATCACATTGCTTTTACATGTTATCACGTTGCTTTTACATGTTGTCACATGTTATCACGTTGCTTTTACATGTTATCACGTTGCTTTTACATGTTGTCACGTTATCACGTTGCTTTTACATGTTATCACGTTGCTTTTACATGTTGTCACATGTTATCACGTTGCTTTTACATGTTGTCACAAGTTATCACGTTGCTTTTACATGTTGTCACGTTATCACGTTGCTTTTACATGTTGTCACGTTATCACGTTGCTTTTGTCACGGCCGTCCTCCTCTTCATCTGAAGAGGAGAGACGAGATGGATCTGAGGACCAATACGCGGCGTGGTAAGTGTCCATGGTAAATCTTTAATCAAGAAAGACTGAACACTATACAAACGAGTAACAAAAACAATAAACCAAATTCGACCGTGAAGCTACAAAATGAGACCTGTGCTGAAACAAGCCATCAACATAGACAATCACCCACCAACAAACAGTGCAACCCAGGCTACCTAAGTATGATTCTCAATCAGAGACAACTAATGACACCTGCCTCTGATTGAGAACCATACTAGGCCGAAAACATAGAAATGCCCCAAAACATAGAAAAACAAACAGACTGCCCACCCAACTCACGCCCTGACCATACTAAATAAATACAAAACAACGGAAATAGAGGTCAGAACGTGACAGTACCCCCCCCCAAAGGTGCGGACTCCGGCCGCAAAACCTTGACCTATAGGGGAGGGTCTGGGTGGGCGTCTGTCCGCGGTGGCAGCTCTGGCGCGGGACGCAGACTCCACTTCCTCATTGTCTTAGTCCGCCTTATTGTCCGCCTCCGTGGCTTTCTCACCATGGCCCCCCTACTCAATGACCCCACTGGACAGAGGGGCTGCTTGGGACAGAGGGGCAACTCGGGACAGAGGTGGGGCAGCTGCTCGGGACAGAGGGACAGCTCGGGACAGAGGTGGGGCAGCTGCTCGGGACAGAGGGACAGCTGCTCGGGACAGAGGTGCGGCAGCAGCGCCGGACAGAGGGACAGCTGCTCGGGACAGAGGTGCGGCAGCAGCGCCGGACAGGCGGGAGGCTCCGGCAGAGGCGCCGGACAGGCGGGAGGCTCCGGCAGAGGCGATGGACAGGCGGGAGGCTCCGGCAGAGGCGCCGGACAGGCGGGAGGCTCCGGCAGCGGCGCCGGACAGGCGGGAGGCTCCGGCAGAGGCGCCGGACAGGCGGGAGGCTCCGGCAGCGGCGCCGGACAGGCGGGAGGCTCCGGCAGCGGCGCCGGACAGGCGGGAGGCTCCGGCAGCGGCGCCGGACAGGCGGGAGGCTCCGGCAGCGGCGCCGGACAGGCGGGAGGCTCCGGCAGCGGCGCCGGACAGGCGGGAGGCTCCGGCAGCGGCGCCGGACAGGCGGGAGGCTCCGGCAGCGGCGCCGGACAGGCGGGAGGCTCCGGCAGCGGCGCCGGACAGGCGGGAGACTCCGGCAGCGGCGCCGGACAGACAGGACCACCTGCAGGGAGGAGACAGAGAGACAGCCTGGTGCGTGGGGCTGCCACAGGAACCACCAGGCTGGGGAGACCTTCAGGAGGCTTGGGGTTAGGAGGAGGCACCTGAAGGACCGGGCTGTGGGGGAGCACTGGAGCTCTGGTGCGCAACCTTGGCACCACTTCCCCAGGCTGGATAACCACTCTAGCCCGGACCCTCCAGAGTGCAGGCACAGGTTGAACCGGGCTGTGGGTAAGCACGGGAGATCTAGTGCTTACTACACGCACCTCTCCCTTAGGCTCCATTCCCACATTCGCCCCGGCACGAGCGGAGCGCAGGCAGAGGACGCACTGCACCCTCCCAGCGCCCCGGAGACACAGCACGCAGAGCCGGCGCAGGATACCCTGGACCAAAACTGCGTACCGGCGACCAGACCCGCTGAGCAGGCACCATACGCCCTGGCTCGATGCCCGCACTCGCATGACACTCTCGGGGGGCTGTCCTATAGCGCACCGGGCTATGGACACGTACTGGCGACACCGTGCGCTTAACCGCATAACACGGTGCCTGCCCAGTATCGCGCTGCTTATAATAAGCACGAGGGGTGAGCGCAGGTCTGCTACCTGGCTTAGCTCCACCCCTCGTGTGCCCCCCCCCAAAAAAAATTTGGGGCTGTCTCTCGTACCTGTCGCACTGCCGTGCTGCCTCCTCATATCGCCGCCGCTCAGCTTTCGCTGCCTCCAGCTCTGCTTTGGGGCGGCGATATTCCCCAGCCTGTGCCCAGGGTCCCTCTCCGTTCAGTATCTCCTCCCATGTCCAGGAGTCCTGTGATACCGGCCGCTGTTGTTGTTGCTGCTGCTGCTGCTGTCGTCGCTGTTTTCTACCACGCCGCTTGGTCCTTGGTTGGTGGGTGATTCTGTCACGGCCGTCCTCCTCTTCATCTGGTAAGTGTCCATGGTAAATCTTTAATCAAGAAAGACTGAACACTATACAAACGAGTAACAAAAACAATAAACCAAATTCGACCGTGAAGCTACAAAATGAGACCTGTGCTGAAACAAGCCATCAACATAGACAATCACCCACCAACAAACAGTGCAACCCAGGCTACCTAAGTATGATTCTCAATCAGAGACAACTAATGACACCTGCCTCTGATTGAGAACCATACTAGGCCGAAAACATAGAAATGCCCCAAAACATAGAAAAACAAACATAGACTGCCCACCCAACTCACGCCCTGACCATACTAAATAAATACAAAACAACGGAAATAGAGGTCAGAACGTGACAGCTTTTACATGTTGTCACACGTTATCACGTTGCTTTTACATGTTGTCACATGTTATCACGTTGCTTTTACATGTTGTCACGTTATCACGTTGCTTTTACATGTTGTCACACGTTATCACGTTGCTTTTACATGTTGTCACATGTTATCACGTTGCTTTTACATGTTGTCACGTTATCACGTTGCTTTTACATGTTGTCACGTTATCACGTTGCTTTTACATGTTGTCACATGTTATCACGTTGCTTTTACATGTTGTCACGTTATCACGTTGCTTTTACATGTTGTCACATGTTATCACGTTGCTTTTACATGTTGTCACACGTTATCACGTTGCTTTTACATGTTGTCACATGTTATCACGTTGCTTTTACATGTTGTCACGTTATCACGTTGCTTTTACATGTTGTCACACGTTATCACGTTGCTTTTACGTGTTGTCACACGTTATCACGTTGCTTTTACATGTTGTCATGTTATCACGTTGCTTTTACATGTTGTCACATGTTATCACGTTGCTTTTACATGTTGTCACGTTATCACGTTGCTTTTACATGTTGTCACACGTTATCACGTTGCTTTTACATGTTGTCATGTTATCACGTTGCTTTTACATGTTGTCACATGTTATCACGTTGCTTTTACATGTTGTCACACGTTATCACGTTGCTTTTACGTGTTGTCACACGTTATCACGTTGCTTTTACATGTTGTCATGTTATCACGTTGCTTTTACGTGTTGTCACACGTTATCACGTTGCTTTTACATGTTGTCACGTTATCACGTTGCTTTTACATGTTGTCACACGTTATCACGTTGCTTTTACGTGTTGTCACACGTTATCACGTTGCTTTTACATGTTGTCACGTTATCACGTTGCTTTTACATGTTGTCACGTTATCACGTTGCTTTTACATGTTGTCACACGTTATCACGTTGCTTTTACATGTTGTCATGTTATCACGTTGCTTTTACGTGTTGTCACACGTTATCACGTTGCTTTTACATGTTGTCATGTTATCACGTTGCTTTTACATGTTGTCACATGTTATCACGTTGCTTTTACATGTTGTCACACGTTATCACGTTGCTTTTACATGTTGTCACGTTATCACGTTGCTTTTACATGTTGTCACGTTATCACGTTGCTTTTACATGTTGTCACACGTTATCACGTTGCTTTTACATGTTGTCATGTTATCACGTTGCTTTTACATGTTGTCACATGTTATCACGTTGCTTTTACATGTTGTCACATGTTATCACGTTGCTTTTACATGTTGTCACACGTTATCACGTTGCTTTTACATGTTGTCATGTTATCACGTTGCTTTTACATGTTGTCACATGTTATCACGTTGCTTTTACATGTTGTCACATGTTATCACGTTGCTTTTACATGTTGTCACACGTTATCACGTTGCTTTTACATGTTGTCACATGTTATCACGTTGCTTTTACATGTTGTCACGTTATCACGTTGCTTTTACATGTTGTCACATGTTATCACTTGGTTTTTCAGTGAGGGGTATGATACAAATCCTTTATAAAGCATCTTTAACCCAATAGAGAGAAGGACAACAGTGAGAGACTGTGGTGAGTTGTGGGGAGTTTCCTGTATTCTCTTAGTTCAAACAGGTAAAATGTGTCTTCAGCAGATGGTGTACCTTGTGTGAATTGAGGGAGTGAATGTGAATGTGCCGGGTGTGTACGTGTGTATGTACACATATGTGTGTTTGAAGAGAGAGAACACTGATGAGGTTAGACATAGAGAGCGGTAAGGGGAGGGCACACAGTTCACCCACTCACACAGAGACACCCACTCACACAGAGACACCCACTTACACAGAGACACCCACTCACACATACACCCACTCACACAGAGAACCCTCTCACACAGAGACACCCACTCACACAGACAACCCTCTCACACAGACACCCACTCACACAGACACCCACTCACACAGAGACACCCACTTACACAGAGACACCCACTCACACAGAGACACCCACTTACACAGAGACACCAACTCACACAGAGACACCCACTTACACAGAGACACCAACTCAGAGTGGAAGGAGGCAGCTCAGCTGCTCCAGGTTTGAGAACACTGCGCAGATCAGAGCAAAGTAGGAGAGTGATGGACGGACAGACAGACTGATGGATAGACAGACAGACAGACGAACAGGCAGACAGACAGAGGCATTAGGGAGAGAGCTGAGAGAGAAGAACACAGAACACTATGGGATTGCAAACCTCTGCACAGGTATTGTACACTTTCCTTCACTGCAAATATTCAAAACTTACTGTATCTACAGAAAAACCTTCTCATTTCATTGATACATTCACACATCTTAAAGTCATGGTTTTTGTTTGGTTCTGTATTTACTGATAGAGATAATAATACATGGAACAGTATAGATCAGAATTCCAGTCACTCCGGATGGAAACAAAATACAGTGGGAACCTATTTAATTCAAGTCTATTAATGAATAATAATACTTTTCAGAAATAGCCAGTTGTGTGGATAGTTCTACCACCTATATAATCCCAGATCATCGACCTGAAATGCCAGAAGTTCTGTTGGGTGTTTGATTGGACACAGCTGTTGCTCTACCTGGGATAATCAAAAGGAATTCATTATTTACCATGTTACAGAGAAAGGCATTTGACCATACTGTAATGGAACTGCGTACAATATTGAACGTTTTTATTCTATGTTTCATGTTTTCATTCGATATTGCTGTATAGCTTTTTCTAGGGAAGTATAAAATGCATAAACAAAAACCTAACAGTTACTATAGTCTCGTCGGGGAAAATATGTACATTCTGTTCTTTGCTCTATTTTTGAACATGCATCATTTCAGTTCAGTTTATAATTTCAGAAAGCTTTAACATTGTCAGGAATAATTGATTGGCTCAAGGTGTGGAAAATGCGGAACCCAAAGATAAGGAGAACAATTTCTATATTTAAAGCTTTAATAGACAGACAATAGACAGATGCATATGGGGAGATAGGCCTGCTCCTCTGAGAGGTTTGTAGCAATCTGTCAACCTCCTCAAGGGCAGGCAGGCATAAATACCCTTGTTTATCTGTTTGTTCTCCAAATGTTCCGGGCCCCTGGTCAAAACATGAATCAAGGTTGTCGACATCACTTAGGTCAGAGTGAGCCGTATATTAGATTTCTCTATCATTTAAAACCTTTACAGCCATTGGCCCTTGATATCAGGGCACCTAGAGGTCATTTAGGATACCAGGTTCTGCTTCATGGTGACTCCTAACCTCTTGGAAGTCACTCGGGCTGAGTTCAGATTTAAGGGGGGCCAAGAATGTAGATCTTAACACCCACCTAGTTGTCTATTAATGTACTGCATCAAAAACAAAGCTCTATCAAATTGTAAATCAGTGATTGGCTTAAAAATGTGATTTTGGTTGGAATAATACTGTGAAATTGTGAAAAAATAATGCCCTTCCGGCGCCGACAGAGATGGCCGCGTCGCTTCGCGTTCCTAGGAAACTATGCAGTTTTTTGTTTTTTTACGTGTTATTTCTTACATTAGTACCCCAGCTCATCTTAGGTTTCATTACATACAGTCGACAAGCATTTCGCTACACTCACATTAACATCTGCTAACCATGTGTATGTGACAAATAAAATTTGATTTGATTTGATTTTAAGTGCTGTTTGAAAAGTCCGCCTGAAATTTCAGCCTGTTTTGGTGGGATGGAGTTTTGACCTTCCATGGTGACATCACAATGTGGTAAATTAGTTATAGACCAATAAGAAAGAGAGTTCCAAACCTCTCTTCCAATAACAGCTAATTTTCAGTTTTCCTTTACCCACTCAGACCCCTCTCAGACAGTCCTATAAAAATTCTTGCTTGAGAAATTGCCCTTTGCTAAGTAGCTATTATTGTTTATTTTTACCATTTTAGTTGAAAATAATCACAGTAAGGTACTTAATTGTTACCGAGGAATGATTTTATATTGAGATAAGAAACGACTGCATTGGATCTTTAAAACACTCAAACGCCTTGTGTATTTCCATTCTCTTTACAGTCCACCAATTCTGGTTAGAGATGGACCCAGTGTTTGAGAGATCTGTGGGTGGCTCCTCCAAAGCCAGCCTTGCCGTACCTCCTCAGAACCACAGTGACCCAGTAGCGCTGTTCTGAGGTCTGCAGTTGCTGCTGAGCTACCGCCCTCTGTTCATGCCTCTCTACTGCCTCCTGGTGGTCGTGGCCTGCGTGGGCAGCACCCTCCAGCTAGCGTTCATCTTGACAGACAGACAGGAAGCTCCACAACGCCACCAACTTCTTCATAGCGAACCGTTACTACACAGGCCTATCATTAGCAATTAGGTAGAGTTTTTACTACTTGTTTGTATAGTGAATAAGTAGTCAAAACACTACAGGTAGACTACACCGGCTTTTCAGTAGTGATCAGTAGAGTTTTGCAGCTCGTGGCTGCACTTCCTGTGCTCTTGACCGCAGAAGAAGATATAAAAGGTTGCTGGCATCATTGATAAGTTTACATCTGTCACACTCTCTTTATAACTCTCAAATGATGTACTGTACATCACTGATATTCTGCCTTGTCTATGAATGTGTGTTTGCCAATTATCTAGATTGTCACTGTGCATGTGTGTCATTATCTTCCACAGCATACATCATTTTTTATTATCTTTCCACAAGCTGTTACAAATGATTATGTAAAGTAACATTTAATGTTTGAGGCAGCGTTTCCCAGCTCCAGTCCTCCAGTACCCCCAACAGCACACATATTTGTTGTAGCCCCAGACAAACTCACCTCATTCAACTCATTGAGGGCTTGATGATTCATTGACAAGTTGAATCAGGTCTGCTTGTCCAGGGCTAAAATAAAATGTGTACTGTTGTGTATTGGAGGACTGGAGTCGGGAAACACTGGTTTAAAGGCAGGGATGGACTCCAGTCCTTGGGGCCTGATTGGTGTCACACTTTTCCCCCAGCAAACACACCTGACTCCAATAATCAATTAATCATGATAGTCAGTTTAGAATGCAATTAGTTTAATCCACTGTGTTTGCTAGGGATGGGGAAAAAGTGACTCCACTTCAGCCCCCGAGGACTGGAGTTGCCCATCCCTGGTGACATATCCCTAAGCAGACATATCTTTTCATTATGTTTGCACCATAGATGTACCAAACAGTGAACAAACAGGTTTCCTCCCCAATGATGTTGACTCTTCCTGTCTTGTAGCTGCTGTGGTTTGGATGAAAAGCAAAGACATTTGTGTAGTCTACTCACACAGGTGCCTTTGCTGGTGGAGCAGCTATAGCCGGTGTTCCTGTCTGGAGTCCAGCTACAGACCCGGGGGGGATGTAGCCAGTGGGATTCATAGAAAGACACTGTGTGTGATGTTGAGTGCAAACACAAGTCTGGTATTATGATGAAACTCCCATCTATGTCACTCATCTTCAAAGGGTCCTCTTTTTTTTTACTATGCTCTCACACCTCACAACTAGACTACTGTATGTGTTCACTCACTGCAGGGATTCAAATACACACACATCTCATATTACCTGCAAATCTATATCTGGTTTACATACCCTTGTCACAGTCTGTACATGCAGTGTCTTTCTGGTTGTCTGTGCCTTGTGTTGCTTTAAGGAAGGTTATGTTAAGTTTCAGTATTTCTGGTTTGCTGTATCTAGCTAGTTCTCTTGTGGCACTGTAGAAGGTTCTGTTAGGGTTTGTGTTTGGTGCCAGCGTTAACATCCCGGGGTCACAGCTCATGTTTTGTTTATCAATTATGACAGATGTGTTATAGACCAATAAGAGAGAAAAGGCTCTCAAAAGAGCATTCTCAGGTCATGAACTGTGAAAAATTCTCAAATACTCCAAAGGTCATGCAGGCTTGATGTAAGCTCCACTGAAAGTACAATGTAGATCTGCAGTGTTCTCTGTTCCCTCTGCTGACTATCAGTCCTGCTAGCAGGGATGTATAGTAAGTGTGAGCCTCCTAACATGCCAATCACCAGAAGAACTTAAGCCTTGTTCACACTGCAGGCCTTAATGCTCAAATCAGTTTTATTTTCAAATCTGTTTTGGAATATTGACTGTCCAAACAGCAAGTTGCAAGTGACCAAATTGGATTTGAGTGTGTGTTCAGACAGCAGTCATTTGCTGACATGGCTACGGTAGTTGACATAGTAACAATGGGTGTGTTGCAGTGGTGTAGACTGATTGGTGGTGGTGCTCCTGCTTCCCATCACACAGAAGTTGTGTAGCAAGCTAAAGTGACAACAATGTCTGCCATGGATGTTTCCCAGTTGCTTTGAATGTTCAACATCATAGTGTAAGACCACTTTTAAAGCCTCAAAGGATAAAAATGATCCAACTTTCAAAACAAGTCATTTTTGGCCACCAGTCAACTAGCTAGCTAGGTAGCTTCTAGCGTTTTAGCACATTCACTAATTTGTTTGTAAACTATTAACAAGCTAGTTGGCTACCACATGTTCTTGTTAAACTGTCAACAGAGTAGCTAGCAAGCAACAAGATATGCCAAATAACAGTCTAGAAACCACTAGAGGGCAAATAAATCAGATTTGACTGCTCAGACACAAGTCACATGGCCAGGAATCAGATTTGTATCTGACTTCAAACCACCTACAAAGGAAATATCTGATTCCTTGTGCTTTTTTGACTGTTCAGACTGCAGGACAAAGAACAGATTCAAGTAGGATATGCAAAAAAATGGCACAATATGATACATCCAATGTGTGATTTGGAAAAGACTTAGGTAGGGATTCCCAATAACTTACAGTAGTAGTGGTTTGACTGTGTACATCTTTCCATTGTAAGGGATGATCATGTGGTATAGTAATGGACAGTGATCATGAGTGAAACATCTGATCTGAAGTCAGCCCTGGCCTTTCCGCAAGCAAACTGAAAAGGCAACCTCATCTGCTGACAGCATAAAACGCTGATAGAATAAAATCCAGGAGGCATATACTGTATTGTGTACACACAGCATAAGCAACAGTACAACAATTCAGTGCATACGCTTTCCTTACAATTTCATAATAACACAGATTCAATCTCATGCCAAGCGCCATAGCAGGCGTTTCTGTATTTAATCTGATAAACGAGGCATGGGTGCATCTGTATTAGTAATTAGCAGGGAAGAAAACAGCGGGGAGAGGAGGTGCAGGCAGACAGAGCTCCTTCACATCACTTCAGCCTCAGCTTAACATAGAGGAGGACCATACTTACCAGCCCTGAAGGGCCCTCAAGAGCCTGATCAATGGTAAATACACATACATGCACATTGCACAAAGGCATAATTACACCAATATTGCTGCTACAGACACACACAGTGTGTGCATGACATTCTAATCAGAGCCATTTTAGTTGATAATGTATGTGGTTAACATGCACAGGCTTTCCCTTCTGCCAACCATCATCACACAGGCATGCTAATTAAAGAGACTGGATCTATGCTACTATCGTATCAATATACTGGTATGTCTGGAACTCAACTGTCTCCCCTTTAAACTCATGGTTGAACTTCATACACCTGACATCTTTTGTGGAAGACATTTCCAAGTCATTTAATCCATAGGAGCCTAAGGATGTCCCAGTCAAGCACTGTGAGCAATCATGAAGAATAAGTCAACAAAATAGGTTACCTCAAATCAAATGTAATTTGTCACATACACGTGTTTAGCAGATGTTATTGCGGGTGTAGCGAAATGCTTATGTTTCCAGCTCCAACAAGGCAGTAATATCTAACAATACACACAATCTAAAGAAAAGGAATGGAATTAAGAAAATATAAATATTTGGATGAGCAATGTCAGAGCAGCATAGACTAAGATATAGTAGAATAGGATAGAATACAGTATATACAGAGGAACTTGAAGCTTTCCACCTTCTCCACTGCGGTCCCGTCGATGTGGATAGGGGGGTGCTCCCTCTGCTGTTTCCTGAAGTCCACAATCAGCTCCTTAGTTTTGTTGACGTTGGGTGAGAGGTTATTTTCCTGGCGCCACACTCCCAGGGCCCTCACCTCTCTGTAGGCTGTCTCGTCATTGCTGGTAATCAGGCCTACTACTGTTGTCGTCTGCAAACTTGATGATTGAGTTGGAGGCGTGCGTGGCCACGCAGTCATGGGTGAACAGGGAGTACAGGAGGGGGCTGAGCACACATCCTTGTGGAGGTGTTGTTTCCTATCTTCAACACCTGGGGGCGGCCTGTCAGGAAGTCCAGGACCCAGTTGCACAGGGTGGGGTTCAGATGAGCAGCATAGTCAATGAGCAGCATTCTTACATAGGTATTCCTCTTGTCCAGATAGGATAGGGCAGTTGTGATGGCGATTGCATCGTCTGTGGATCTTTTGGGGCAGTAAGCAAATTGAAGTGGGTCTAGGATGTCAGGTAAGGTAGAGGTGATATGATCCTTGCCTAGTCTCTCAAAGCACTTCATGATGACAGAAGTGAGTGCTACGGAGCGATAGTCATTTAGTTCAGTTACCTTTGCTTTCTTGGGTACAGGGTCAGTGGTGGACGTCTTGAAACTGTGGGGACAACAGACTGGGATAGGGAGAGATTGAGTGAATATGTGAGCACTCCACCTCAGTATGATTCAGTGACATCATAGCCAGGTTAAATATATATATATATATATATATTTTTAAGTATGATGGTGGTGCGGCACTATGGTTATAAAGCCACCAGGTGGCATCAGATGATTCAGATAGTAAACCGTGAAACCTGATGAGACAGAGTAGTAGTTACCCAGAGCAGTCACGCTTGACAAGCTGTAGATGTCGACAGTGAATTATTGATGTGTTTCAATGGCACCTTCAATGGTCCCCAATTATTTAACCCACACATTAGGCACTCGAGCAGAGTTTCACCTCTTTACCTCAATGGGGTTCTCGCTCTCTCTGAAATAACCATCCCTACAGGTTAGAAATATGGGTTTGAGATTGAGAAGCAATACCTTATAGTGAAATAACGTTCACGTATGCAGTGTGTACAAATATACTTTGTTTTAATATCACAAATAAATCTCCTGTCACAGAATGACAGCTAAATAGGCAATAGAACAAGCACGCAGTGAGATCTTCCTGTGCATTTTGCTCCATGATTAGGGAAGTGGTGTGTTCACTCACACATGCACACAGAGAATCACAGGAGGTCTGGACAATTTTACGATATTTAATTTATTAACTATGATACAGATCACATAAGGCCTTCATCTTCATTACACCATTATCAGTCAGACAAATTCCATGGTTTGCTGTAGATGCACAGTTCTTCATCTTTCACTTGTTTTAAGCTACTGTATTTCACTTTCATTGTTCTCACACTAATTTCATGTTTTAAAATAATGAAAATGGTTGAACCTTCTCCCTTGGTGTGTTCTTAAATCATGCACTAAACTGAAGTGGCCTTAAACCATTCACAAAATTGTAAAAATTGACTTTCAATCATTGAAATACACACAAAAAATGTTTTCTACCATTGACTAAAGGGCAAAGTGTTAGACCCCCTAACATACAAATAAACAACCATTTCACTATAGTAGAATCTCTTGTTTTTCTCTCCCATTTCCCAGCAGATCTGTCAGAGTTGTGTAGAAAATGAAGTGATGCAGCCATGTAGGTCCTCTGAGCCAAAGACACATTCTACTGGGACAGTTTGTTTTCCTATCCATCTCCCATCTGATCTTTTGTGCGTCTGGTAATACTGTACTGCACTGCCCTGGACTGGGTGAGGAGTCACTGCAGCGTTAGTCCATCAATCAGAGATAACTGCCTCCCACAGCAGGAAAACCCCAAAGATAAGTACCAGAGAGTGATCCCAAGTATTCATTAGTTGACCCTCATTACAACCAATAGCTTTGACTGATCTGTTCTGAACTGGCAGCATGAGCAACATCCAAGATGGCTGACATCGAGTGCAGCCATGCCTCCTGGCCAATCCTCCATCATCCCCAGAAGATGCCAGTGGCACTCCTCTCATGGGGCAACATTCATCTGATAGAAGAATCCAGAATATAGTAGGAGTATTCATTCAACTACTTTACATTGACTGCATGTTTGTTTTCTACAAGAGAGAGGACAGTTAAACACCAACCCCATAGTCAACTGGAGCTACAGTAGTTACTCTTGCTTTGTTGACATTCCTGAGCATGAGTCCAGACACACGTGCTCCATCTCTATAGGATATACTATACTGTTATTACTGTACTGTAGTTAATTGCAGTGGCAGTGTTTTCTGTATGCACACTGTGCCTCAGTTTAAGGTCCTTAATATTAGATGAGTACAAAGAGCTCAATTGGCTAGATACCCACAGCAACATATCCAGCAACCTATCATTTTGCAATAGGGCAGTGGTTTCCATGGCCACCAGATAGCACAGTGGAACAGACACAGTACGTGTAGAGGCCTGGCCTGGTATTTTGATATTTTTTACCTTCATTTATTTAAGAACAAATTCTTATTTTTAATGACAGCCTAGGAACAGTGGGTTAACTGCCTTGTTCATGGGCAGAACGACAGATTTTTACCTTGTCAGCTCGAGGCTACCTGCCACCCCCAGTATGACTAACCTCACCCTTGTCATGCTACTGTCTGATGTTACTGTCAATCATTCCCATAATCAATCTTCAATGTGGCCAATTGAATCATCAACCCCTAACTTATGGAGTGGATCTGACATCTCAACCAAGAGCATTCCTCTCCTGGATCCTAAAAGGTCTGATTAACTGACCCTGGCTCAAACTCACTTTCCTAAACACTACCACTCAAACCAGGTGGCTTCCTTAGTCAAAACATCAGTAAAGCAACAGCAGTCCTAAAAAGAGGGGAAACTCCAGGCTATTCAAACCTGCATGCTCAGAACTATTTAGAACATGGCTAAAAGGAATATGAAACCAATATTAATGGTTGGGTTTTCCATGGGGTTATAAAGTGAGCCCTGAATCCTCTAAAGGAACACATATAATAACAGGATCGTATTAACGAGTCTCTTTACTACTGCCACGCCCACCCGGACATTAAAACAAACTAGTCAATTGATCAAGGTTGCATTTCATGGAACTTAACACTACAATTTAAAAGTGCTTCAGATAAGTATGAGGATACAAAAACAAGGGTTTGGATGTAAACAACGTTTTGATCTGCAAAGGACCCTTCAGAGAGGCAATGGGTATGGTTCCTTGAGCTGTGAACTCAACACACTAAAACATTCTGACCTAACAAACCCCTTTTAAAAACAAAACCCCTACAACATTCTGACCATTAAAGTGCATCCCTGGATGTCCACACCCCAACCCCCTAGCAGGGGCCCTACAGGCAGACAGGGAGGCTCCCCTCACGGCTGTGTGTACGTTACCAACTACAGCCCTGAGAGAGGCACAGTCCATACATCCAGTGGCTACTTTCATTAACAATCAGAACATTTAAAAACTATTATTCACAAATAAAAACATGGTGATGGGCACAAATCATATCTTCCAGCTTGACATGGAGGCTTGGACTTTTTTTAAATCATAGTGTATTGTTAGGGTAAGAACGGTTGGTTGGCAGAGAGATGCTTACTGTAACAATGACACCCACTCTGTTCTGCCCCCAGCCCCCCTGTGAGTGAGTCGTAGGTAGAGTCAGGTTATCAGGGGCTATAGGGGGTGGAGTGGACGGGTCAGCATGGTGATCTGCATTGGCACACAGGTGACAGGGACGGGTCAGCATGGTGATCTGCATTGGCACACAGGTGACAGGGACGGGTCAGCATGGTGATCTGCATTGGCACACAGGTGACAGGGAAGGGTCAGCATGGTGATCTGCATTGGCACACAGGTGACAGGGACGGGTCAGCATGGTGATCTGCATTGGCACACAGGTGACAGGGACAGGTCAGCATGGTGATCTGCATTGGCACACAGGTGACAGGGGCGGGGCAGCAGGACACTGTTCACAAGTGGCAAGTTTATTTGTCAAACACTCCTCGTCTCCTCTCTCTGTTAACATGTTATTATCGACGACCGAACAATGTACTATCAGTATGTATGTTTTGGTGTGTGTGTGTGTGTGTGTGTGTGTGTGTGTAAGTGTGTAAGTGACTAAGGTCCAGCATCATCAGATCAGGGGTGCAGCAGCATCAGATCAGGGGTGCAGCAGCATCAGATCAGGGGTGCAGCATCTGTTCCCTTCTCAGTGTCTCTCACAGTGTCTCTTGCTCGGTGGGGGTATGGTGGGGGTGTTGGTGGAGGGGTGTCAGGAGGGACTGCAGGGGAGACTGGGGGGTGGTGGGGGGTGACTGCTGCAGGGGGCTGAAGTGCGTGGCGGTGGAGGGAGGGGAGGAGTGGTAGCAGGAATAGGCAGAGCCCCCGGTGAGGGTGGTGGTGGGGGAGGCACGGAGGCCAGCCAGGCCAGTGGGGGAGTCCAGGAGGGGCTGGTTGTAGAAGAAGAAAGCACACTGGTGGATGAAGGTCTCAATGATTGTCTGGTAGGTCCGCGTGGCCGTCAGGGCGTCCATGGTGGTGAAGTCTGGCCGCATCAGAGTGGGCCAGAAACAGATGGACAGATTCTCACTGGTCATCAGGTTCTGTCTGCTCAGCTGGCTCACCCTGGCAGAGACAACACAATACACCTCCATCAACAACAGCATGACAACAGCTACTAGTGTAATAACATTATTACACAGGTGTAAGAGCTACTTGATGATACATGTTACAAAAAATGCTAATGGTTTCAGTCACAATGCAGTCAGGGCCAAGGTCATAGAATGGAACAGTTAGCCAGTCTGATCTGCACTCACTTGTGTAAGTGGCTCATGACAAATCTGAAGACGTCATAGTTCTCTCTGGGGAACCTCCTCAGTACATCCTTCATGGTGTACAGCCTCTGTTCCCTGTCGTTGATCTCTGCGCGCACACACACACACACACACACACAGGAGGGAGGGAAGGGGTCAATGCTATGACTCATATGTTATCAACACTGTTACTCCATCTGTTACTCCATATGCAGCACTACATACACACGCTATATATACACACACACAAGAGTATGTGGCCACCCCTTCAAATGATTGGATTCTGCTATTTCAGCCACACAGCCAGGCAGTCTCCATAGACAAATGTTTGGCAGTAGAATAGCCTTACTGAAGAGCTCAGTGACTTAGCACCGTCATACGTCATTTCCAACAAGTCATTTCGTCACATTTCTGCCCTGCTAGAGCTGCCCCGGTCAACTGTAAGTGCTGCTATTGTGAAGTGGAAATGTCTAGGAGCAGCAACTGTTTAGCCGCGAAATGGTAGGCCACACACGCTCACAGAACGGGACCGCAGAGTGCTGAAGCGCCTAGCATGTAAAAATAATCTGTCCTCGGTTGCAACACTCACTACGGAGTTCCAAACTGACCCTGGAAGCAACATCATGAAAGTACGATCTTTGTCCCCATGTGCAGTTACAAACCGAATGCCAAGTGTCGGCTGGAGTGGTGTAAAGCTCGACGCCATTATACTCCGGAGCAGTAGAAACGCGTTCTCTGGAGTGATGAATCATGCTTCGCCATCTGACAGTCCGACCGACTAATCTGGGTTTGGCGAATGCCAGGATATAGTGCCAACTGTACACTTTGGAAGAATAATGGTCTGGGGCTGTTTATCATGGTTCAGGATAAGCCCCTTAGTTCTACTGAAGGGAAATATAATGACATTCTGGTTTGTCGAGATCGGTGTGGAACAACTTGACTGGTTTGCACAGAGCCCTGATATCAACCCCATCAAACACCTTTGGGATGAATTGGAACGCAGACTGTGAGCCAGGCCTAATCGCCCAACATCAGAGCCAGGCCTAATCGCCCAACATCAGTGCCCGACCTCACTAATGCTCTTGTGGCTGAATGGAAGCATGTCCCCACAGCAATGTTCCAACATCTAGTGGAAAGCCTTCCCAGAAGAGTGGAGGCTGTTGCAGCAGCAAAGAGGGACCAACTCCGTATTATTGCCCATGATTGTCAACAAGCAGATGTTCAACAAGCAGGTGTCCACATACTTTTGGTCATGTAGTGTACATACCTACATACATATTAGTATACAGAGAGTTGAAGTCGGAAGTTTACATACACTTGGGTTGGAGTCATTAAAACTCGTTTTTCAACCACTCCACAAATGTCCTGTTAACAAACTATAGTTTTGGCACATCGGTTAGGACATCTACTTTGTGCATGACACAAGTAATCTTTCCAACAATTGTTTACAGACAGATTATTTCACTGTATCACAATTTCAGTGGGCCAGAAGTTTACATACACTAAGTTGACTGTGCCTTTAAACAGCTTGGAAAATTACATAAAATGATGTCATGGCTTTAGAAGCTTCTGATAGGCTAATTGACATTAATTGGAGGTGTACCCGTGGATGTATTTCAAGGCCTACCTTCAAACTCTGTGCCTCTTTGCTTGACATCATGGGAAAATCAAAAGAAATCAGCCAAGACCTCAGAAAAAATTGCAGACCTCCACAAGTCTGGTTCATCCTTGGGAGCAATTTCCAAACGCCTGAAGGTACCACGTTCATCTGTACAAACAATAGTATGCAAGTATAAACACCATGGGACCACACAGCCGTCATACCGCTCAGGAAGGAGACACATTCTGTCTCCTAGAGATGAACATACTGTGGTGCGAAAAGAGCAAATCAATTCCAGAACAACAGCAAAGGACCTTGTGAAGATGCTGGAGGAAACAGGTACAAAAGTATCTATATCCACAGTAAAACGAGTCCTATAGCGACATAACCTGAAAGGCCGCTCAGCAAGGAAGAAGCCACTGCTCCAAACCCGCCATAAAAAAGCCAGACTTCGGTTTGTAACTGCACATGGGGACAAAGATCGTACTTTTGGGAGAAATGTCCTCTGGTCTGAACAAAAAATATAACTGTTTGGTCATAATGACCATCGTTATGTTTGGAGGAAAAAGGGAGAGGCTTGCAAGCCGAAGAACACCAACCCAATCATGAAGCACAGGGGTGGCAGCATCATGTTGTGGGGTAGCTTTGCTGCAGGAGGGGCTGGTGCACTTCACAAAATAGATGGCATCATGAGGCAGGAAAATTATGTGGATATATTGAAGCAACATCTCAAGACATCAGTCAGGAAGAAAAAGCTTGGTCGCAAATGGGTCTTCCAAATTGACAATGAACCCAAGCACACTTCCAAAGTTGTGGCAAAATGGCTAAGGGCAACAAGGTATTGGGAGTGGCCATCACAAAGCCCTGACCTCAATCCTATAGAACATTTGTGGGCAGAACTGAAAAAGCGTGTGTGAGCAAGGAGGCCTACAAACCTGACTCAGTTACACCAGCTCTGTCAGGAGGAATGGGCCATAATTCACCCAGCTTATTGTGGGAAGCTTGTGGAAGGCTACCCGAAACACTTGACCCAAGTTAAACCATTTAAAGGCAATGCTACCAAATACTAATTGAGTGTATGTAAACTTCTGACCCACTGGGAATGTGATGAAAGAAATAAAAGCTGAAATAAAATCACTCTCTACTATTATTCTGACATTTCACATTCTTAAAATAAAGTGGTGATCCTAACTGACCTAAGACAGGGAATTCTTACTAGGATTAAATGTCAGGAATTGTATAAAACTGAGTTTAAATGTATTTGGCTAAGGTGTATGTAAACTTCAACTGTATATCCTCATCCCACCCCTCTATGAGAGGTCCTCCCCAAACCCTTAGCCTGTAATAACCTGATACTTTCACAAGCACAAGAATCTCACCATGCTCCATGTCTTTCTGAACCCTCCAGAACCCCAGTACCCCCATCCCTAACCCCAGCCAGCTCCATGTCTTTCTGAATCCCCCAGAACCCCTGTACCCCCACCCAGAACCCCAGTAGCCGCATCCTTAACCCCAACCAGCTCCATGTCTTTCTGAACCCTTCAGAACCCCAGTACCTCATCCCTAACCCCAGCTACCTCCATGTCTTACTGAACCCTCCAGAACCCCAAAACCACTCCTTAACCCCAACCAGCTCTGTGTCTTACTGAACCCTCCAGAAACCCAAAACCACTCCTTAACCCCAGCCAGCTCCGTGTCTTACTGAAGGCCTCAAGCAGCTCCACCTGCAGGATGCAGGGCACCAGGGGCTCTGGCAGCTCAGAGAAAAAGGCCTTCAGAGCCCCAGCCACCGTGTTGATGGCAAAGTCCTTCTCCACCAGGTCCAGCCCATGGTCTAGAGGGGGAGAGAGGTAGAGAGGGAGATAAAGAGGGAAGAAGAGACGTAAAGGAAAGTGAGATGTAGAAGAAGAAAATAAAGAGGAGAGAGAGAGAAGAAGAGGGAGGTGAGGAGAAGGGAGAGAAAAATAGATAGAGGGAGGAGAAGGAGATAGGGGAAAGAGAAAATAATAGGGATAGTGTGTCAGAGGTCGTCATTTTGTCACTGTTCTAAATATATTTAGTTTACGTCATCATTTCCTCTGCAGCTCATGTGTCTATATATTGATTAGCCACATAACTAATCAGGGTTAGTCCAGGTACTGGGGACAGACAGTGTGGCAAGTACAGTCGATCCCTCTGTGGGTCTGGTACATTGTTTTAGACCAGACAGACATGACTGGGTACAGCAACTCACCCTGGTCAAACTGCCTCTGCATACTCTCCATCTCACACTTGTTCCCGCTCACCCTGTAGAGCCCCTCTGTGTTGAGACCTGCAGAGAGACAGAGATGGAAACCACCATCTGCATTATGTCACCAACCATTTCCAGTAAAGTCAATGAGGACACTTATGCAGTACAGTACAGGATACTTCTGCAGTACAGTACAGGACACTGCTGCAGCACAGTACAGGACACTGCTGCAGCACAGTACAGGACACTGCTGCAGCACAGTACAGGACACTGCTGCAGTACAGTACAGGACACTGCTGCAGCACAGTACAGGACACTGCTGCAGCACAGTACAGGACACTGCTGCAGCACAGTACAGGACACTGCTGCAGCACAGTACAGGACACTGCTGTAGCACAGAACAGGACACTGCTGTAGCACAGTACAGGACACTGCTGTAGCACAGGACACTGCTGCAGCACAGTACAGGACACTGCTGCAGTGCAGTACAGGAGACTGCTGCAGCACAGTACAGGACACTGCTGCTGTACAGTACAGAACACTGCTGCAGCACAGTACAGGACACTGCTGCAGCACAGTACAGGACACTGCGGCAGCACAGTACAGGACACTGCTGCAGCACAGTACAGGAGACTGCTGCAGCACAGTACAGGACACTGCTGCAGTACAGTACAGGACACTGCTGCAGCACAGTACAGGACACTGCTGCAGTACAGTACAGGACACTGCTGCAGCACAGTACAGGACACTGCTGCAGCACAGTACAGGACACTGCTGCAGCACAGTACAGGACACTGCTGCTGTACAGTACAGAACACTGCTGCAGCACAGTACAGGACACTGCTGCAGCACAGTACAGGACACTGCGGCAGCACAGTACAGGACACTGCTGCAGCACAGTACAGGAGACTGCTGCAGCACAGTACAGGACACTGCTGCAGCACAGTACAGGACACTGCTGCAGTACAGCAGTTGATCATTGGCTACATTTGCTGTAGTGTAGTTATTTTTCTTCTATTTACATTTAATAAGCCAAGAAAAACTAACACCCTCACCCAGAACGACTTAAAGTATATCATATTGAAATTACACAACCACATAATGTGAGTATTGTAAGGAAAAACAATCACAGTGCAACAATAAGACATTACACAGTTTAATCCTTCAGCAACACAGATTTACCTCAGAATAAACGTATTATCAATGAATAATATTCTTTGTATGTTTTGCACAGCATCCAAGTCAAATAACATAATGAATCAGACAAATATACACATGAACAAACACAGGGGAGAAGAGGAGAAAGAAAATAGTGACCCACCTGTAGTCTCAATAAAGCGAACACACTTGTCAATGAAGAGTGGGATAGGTCTGTCTGGGGACACCACGTTGACCAGGGGCACCCCGAAGTAGCTGCTCTCCAGGGGCTTGGGAATAGAGGACCGAGGCTTTGGTCTGGTTTTCTGCAGAGAAACACAGGAATGTTGACATTGTTAATGACCACAGACGTCTACATTAGATTTTTGTACATTATGTCAACACTATGTTTATTCAGCTTGTCAGCTGCAAGATTTGCCTTTATGTATTCAGCATCAGAATCAACAGCTGTCATTTCAAGTGTCTCAGTAACTCTGAAAAAGAGGCTGCTTTCTTCTTAAAATTCCAACACACTTTGGAATTTCACATGAATAACTTACTTTCTATTAATAGCATATTAGCATGGAGGAACAGTTGAGTAAAACAATCAAGCAATTACCCACCAAAAAAAGTTTTTAAAAGTAAAGAGACATGGAAAATCATATTAACCATGTTGTCATTACTTAACCACGTTTATCGTATCAAAGCTGGCCAATTACCTACAATTGAAAGAGAATAGGCTTTCAAGCCTGAAAAGAATAGTGTTTACGCATTAGCAGTTAAGGGGAGACTACTAACTGAAGCAACACATACCTTGGCAGTTCGCCGCAGGCTCTTCAGAATGTTCCTCTTCTTGGGGTCCTCTCCCTCCTCATTGATGATGTCTCCTTTCAGGGTTCCGAAATCATCCTCCTTGGTTTTTGGCAGAGCCCCCATCTCATCTTCGCTGCCAATGAAGCTGGTGCGGAAGCTGCTGAACTTGCCCAGGCGTTTAGAGCGGTCGCGGTAGAGCCGTGGCTTTACCCCCGCCGCCGAGAACTTCCTGCGGCGCTCCAGGGAGCTGCTGTCCGCCTCACTGTCTGAGCCGTTCCCGTTGGCGTGCATCCGATTGGCATTGCGGATGGTAATAATCTTGCCCTGCGTGCTGTCATGGGGCACAGAGTAGATGATCTCCTCGTTGCTGGGCCGGGGCTTGGACACAGCATCCATGGGCTCTGCATAGTCCGAGGGGTCGTAACCTCCGTCCCCACCTGGCACCCATGTCACAGCGGAGGGCAGGGAGCGACGGTGACCCATGGTGTCTGTGTTGTAGGGGTTTCTGCCCACCTTCCGGAAGTCAAAGGTCACAGAGGGCTTGGGTCTCACCTGGGGCGGGGCTTTGCTATTGAGCTTGCTCTCAAAGGAGCTGATGTCAGAGATGACAGAGACATCGCTGGAGTCCAGGTCAGGCAGGTTGAGGCTCCCACCATGGGAGGTGAGTGTGCCGTCGTAGTAAGGTGGGGAGGGCTCCACGTCATCCATGTCAGAGTCTAGGAACATAGTGCCAGTGCTGGGTGAGCTACAGCGAGGGGAGTAGGCAGTCTCGTTAATGCAGGCCTCAGCCACGTTATCATACATGTGAGTGGCCTCCACGATGTTGCGTTTCTCCACCACCTCCATCAGGAAGGGATGAAACATCTCCATCCTGTGCAGGCCACCCACCACCCCTCCTGACCCACACACTACACTGTTGAACCTGCCCTCTATCTCTTGGGCCAGCTCCTCTCCCTGGACCAGCTGCTCTCTGGCAGACTCACTTTCTGTGAGCTCCACCTGGCTCTCCCCCACAGCCAGCAGCTGAACAGGAATGATGTCCTGGACCTCACATAGGAAGGCACACAGGGTCTCCAGAGAGGCCTTGCGGCGGGCTGAGTACACAGCGATGTAGCCATGCACTAATCTGCTCTTCCTCAGGGAGAAGGAGGCGTGGTAGGAAAGGAGAGAGAGCTCAATCACCTGTTTGTGAGGTCCCACTGTCTGCTCCAGTATCACCGAGGTGCCACTGTTGGATGTTGGCCTGCAGTGCTGAGGCAGTAGGAAGGGAGAGAGGAGCTGTTCCACATCATAGTTGTCTCCACACATCAAGCACATGACGATGCGGATGTCTGCCTCTGGGCTGGGCTGGTGAGGAGAGTCTCTGGGACCTGGAGTTTGAGGGGGCAGAGGTGGGGAGCAGCTACTGAAAGATGAGCTCCTTCTAGAGTCCAGAAGACCTCTCAATACTTGGTTGATCTGACTCTCATTCACATTGTGCCCATAGCCCACACCAGGTGAAGCTGGGTCGAGGAAGCTACACTGCAATCTCCTTGCTACCTGTTGTCCCTGTGTTATCAGACCTAATGCAGTTTCTCCCCCAATATCTGCATAGGTCCCTACACCCCTTTTAGTAACCAAGAGCAGAGATGTTAAAAGCTGAGCTATATGGCTGTCCCTTCTACCGATTGTTGACTCCCGCAACCTTTCAATGCTTTCTACGACGTAGGTTAGGGACTCTTTTGAGTTGTACAGACACAGGCACCCATGGGGTGTGAAGGTGGGAGTGTGGAAGGAGTTAACAGGAAGTCGTACATTGCCCTCGATAGGTCGCAGGGTGAGCTCATACATCTTCCCATCCAACACATACCGGTCGTCATTGGTACAGAGAGCTCTGATCTCATTGGCAAACTCCCTAGCCAGTCCGTCTTTGCCCAATATCACAAGGTTGATGCGGTCCGCTTTAATATCCCCAAAATAAGACTTCACGTTGAAGAATGGGTAGCATGTTGGGAAGCGTGAGGCCAGGAGCTGCTCTATCCTGAAGTCTCCACACTGTGGGCTGCTGGGACAGGTCTCCTTGGTGGGGTGGTAGACAAAGTGAATATGCTTCAATACCAGAGCATCTCTCTCAGCTGGAAGCTTCTGCAGGGCTTTGAACCGCTGCTCCTCCCCTAAAACCTCCTGGATGGCCCCCATCTTCTCCTTGCTGGGCTTTGCGTCCACCTCCAGCTCATAGAAGAGCTCGGAATACTCCAGCAGAAGCTCCTGGAAGTCCTCTTTAGCGTGGCCGATGATCTCTTTCTGGTGGCGGTTGTAGAGGTCCAGGTACTCTGATTCCTCCAACCATTGGTAGAAGTCTTCATTCATGATGAAGCTGCGGGCCTCTTCCCAGGGCTTGCCAGGCGTGACAAAGGGAGAACAGGCCAACTTGTGCTTGAACTCCTGCCTCATCTCAGCCCGCTTGCACTCATTCCTCAGGTGCTCCAGGTGGGCGTCGAAAATGTCCTCGGCTGGTAACGTTTCCAGCAGGTCTGAGGGGATACGCTCATCCTCCATGTTGTCTATGTGAGACGTGTCCTCCCATGGAGAGTCCTCCAGAACTACAAACCAGTGGGCAAAGTGCTGCTTGGACTCCAGGACCTTCTGAACCCCAGACCAGCTCAGCTGGTCGATCTCATCCAGGTCAGGCACCAGGGAGCTAAGTGCTAGAGGAAGAGTGCTCAGATAGATTTTCCGACGTCTCTCAATGTGCTCCTGTTTCAGACGGTACACAAGCTGCTGGAAGAGCTTCTTGCATTTTGCTGTACCCTCCAGAAAGACGTATTCATTGAACTCTGAAGAGGTGTGCATGCGTCTGCTGGTGTTAAGCCAGGTCTCGTTGTGGTTCTTCACTATGCGGTTGACTAACCATTCGTATCGGTCTTTAGCCAAGGCTATCTGCTGACTCTGAAGCTTGAGGGCCTCAAAGTAAGGAATGATCTTGGGCTTGCCCCTGCTCTTATCAATGAGTTGCACCAAAGTAAGGAAGGCTAGGTCAACATTGATGTTAGAGCGTGCAGATGTCTCCACTACTGGAAGACTCTTTTTAGTGATGGCAAAGGTGTGAGAATCTTTGATGTAGCGTTCAACCCCCTCATCACACTTGGTTAAGACCAGCACAATGGGCTTCTTTGTTTTGCTCAGATGACCGTAAAGGTTTGTGACAAACTTCAACTGGTCGTCAAAGTTGCGGTTCATCCCCCTACTGACGTCCATACAGAGCACGAACCCGTCAGCCTGTATCTTGCCCTCGGGCATCTGCTTCTGCTCAAAGTCCTGCTCCAGCCCCAGCTGGTCCGTGCAGAAGTACATCAGCTTCTCTGCAGAGGCCAGCTTGGTGGAGGCCGCCCTCTTGATGTAGGGCTGCATGGCAGTGCTGCGGTGTGGCTGGA
The DNA here is from genome assembly GCF_057628025.1 of Oncorhynchus mykiss. Classification (NCBI taxonomy): domain Eukaryota; kingdom Metazoa; phylum Chordata; class Actinopteri; order Salmoniformes; family Salmonidae; genus Oncorhynchus; species Oncorhynchus mykiss. The sequence goes on along the minus strand of NC_143031.1, from coordinate 36,558,397 downwards.
ACGTCTGGTCATCAATGAACTCTGTCTGCTCCACCACATGCATCCTGCACTCCGGCCCCTCCTCCACCACCCGCCCCACCTCCCCCCAGAACAGGAAATGGTCATTGTTAACCACTCTACCCCCAAAGTCACTGGTGCTCAGCACTGACGTGTGGTCCAGATAGAAGTCATCGGCGCTGGGGCGCACAAAGCGGTTGCACAGACAGGACTTACCCACTCCACACTGGCCCTTCTCTTTCTCAGTTCCTGACAAACCCACCACAATAAGGTTGTATGTGGGTGACTTAACATCTTGCTTTTTCGCCATCATTATCATCAACTGACACTCATCCTGCCATAATCAGGCACTCGATCAGAGAGTACACTTGGACGTGTGTCCATAAAGTGGCACTGGGGATGATGTTTAGTTGCCGTTTCCTCTAGTGTGCTACATGTTCTATCAACAACAGTGCAGGGGTGTAGCAAAGACAGAGGCTTCTCTCAGTCATTCCTAATGTAGCTATGACCCTGCCAGACAAAATAAAAGAGCACAAAAATAAGAATTAGCTAAACAAAATCTTACCTTTATGTTAAAAAATAACAAATACTAGTTTGAGGAAAGTTAACCTAATTCCTGCTCTCATCAAAAAAAATAACAGTCAAACACCTTCACAAGAAAAACAGTGGTTAAAAGAAGACAACACTAAGAATAATTTCCCTTCAACTTAATAAGAGAACAGTGAGTAGGGACATTCATTTATAATCTCATCTCAAGCTGGGCTGGCCTTTTAATAGAACAGCAAATGAGATACACAAAGAAAAAAACTCAATATTCCCTGCAAATAAAGTGAGACTTAAAATACAGTGCCTTCAGAAAAGTATTCATACCCCTTGACTTATTCCACATTGTTGTGTTAGACTGAATTTAAAATGTATTAAATAGATGTTCTTTCCCCCAAACTCATCTACATACAATACCCCATAATGACAAGTTTTTATACATTTGTGCAAATTTATTGAATATGAAATACAGAAACAACTACTTTACGTATTCACACCCGCACTCATATTTGGCAGTGAATACAGCTGTGAGTCTTTCTGGATAAGTCTCTAAGAACTTTGCACAACAGGATTGTACAATATTAGCACATTCTTTTTGAGCTCTGTCAAGTTGGTTGTTGATCATTGCTAGACAGCCATCTTAACGTATATTTTGAAGACAATTTACAGTACCAGTCAAAAGTTTGGACACGCGTACTCATTCAAGAGTTTTTATTTTTACTATTTTCTACATTGTAGAATAATAGTGAAGACAAACTATGAAAAACACATGGAATCATGTAGTAGCCCCCCAACAAAAGGGAACCACACATGTGGAGATCCGTTCACCTACTCTCGCTCTCACAAAGACATGGCAGTTGGAACCAAAAATCTCAAATTTGGACTACAGACCAAAGGACAGATTTCCATCGGTCTAATGTCCATTGCTCGTGTTTCTTGGCCCAAGCAACTCTTATTCTTATTGGTGTCCTTTAGTAGTGAAGACCTGATTCACGCAGTATACTCTGAACAGTTGATGTTTAGATGTGTCTGTTACTTGAACTCTGTGAAGCATTTATTTGGGCTGCAATTTACAAGGCTGGTAACTCTAATGAACATATCCTCTACAGCACAGGTAACTCTGGGTCTTCCTTTCCTGTGGCGGTCCTCGTGAAAGCCAGTTTCATCATAGCGCTTGATGGTTTTTGTGACTGCACTTGGAGAAACTTTCAAAGTTCTTGACATTTTCCGGATTGATTGACCTTCATGTCTTAAAGTAATGATGGTCTGTCGCTACTCTTTGCTTATTTGAGCTGTTCTTGCCATAATATGGACTTGGTCTTTTACCAAATAGGGCTATCTTCTGTATACCACCCCTACCTTGTCAAAACACAACTGATGGACTCAAATGCATAACTCTTAGAGCTACTACCCCCCTACTTTTTTCAATTTCCACATGAAGACATACTCAAATCTAACTACCTGTAGCTCTGGCCCAGAAGCAAGGATATGCATATTCTTGGTAGCATTTGAAGAAAACACTCTGAAATTTGTGTAAATGTGAATTGAATGTAGGAGAATATAACACAATAGATCCGGTTTAGATAATACAATGAAAAAAACAAATTATTTATTTTTATTGTTGTATCATCATCTTTAAAATGAACAAGATAAAACAAACATTCAGATGGGATGATGGGGACAATTTCAGTGGAAAATATAAGAGGGCAACAGTACTTGTGCAAAGTTTCAGAATGATAACTTCCAAAATGAGTGTGCTACATGACATTTATCATGAAGTCACCCAGGTGTCCCACACAAGTAGCCCAAATGTACCCAAGTGGCCAAATATATACATTTACAACATAACGTAGGTAACTATTTACACACTTTCAATATTTGGAAGACCCTCAGTCCTCTATCAAAACAAATTTATTTATATAGCCCTTCGTACATCAGCGAATATCTCAGAAACCCAGCCTGAAACCCCAAACAGTAAGCAATGCAGGTGTAGAAGCATGGTGGCAAGGAAAAACTCCCTAGAAAGGCCAAAACCTAGGAAGAAACCTAGAGAGGAACCAGGCTATGAGGGGCGGCCTGTCCTCTTCTGGCTGTGCCGGGTGGAGATTATAACAGAACATGGCCGAGAATTTCAAACGTTCATAGATGACCAGCAGGGTCAAATAATAATAATCACAGTAGTTGTAGAGGACGCAACAGGACAGCACCTCTAGAGTAAATATGAACAGTTTAGGGTTCCATTGCCGCAGGCAGAACAGTTGAAACTGGAACAGCAGCAGGGCCAGGTGGACTGGGGACAGCAAGGAGTCATCATGCCAGGTAGTCCTGACGCATGGTCCTAGGGCTCAGGTCCTCCGAGAGAGAGAAAGAGAGAATTAGAAAGAGCATACTTAAATTCACACAGGACACCGGATAAGACAGAAGAAGTACTCCAGATATAACTGACTGACCCTAGCCCCCCGACACAAACTACTGCAGCATAAATACTGGAGGCTGAGACGGGAGGGGCCAGGAGACACTGTGGCCCCATCCGATGAGACCCCCGGACAGGGCCAAACAGGAAGGATATAACATCACCCACTTTGCCAAAGCTCTACACAATATTGTGCTGCTGAGGTATAATAAATAAATATATATCATATATATATAATATATATATAATAAATATATAATATAATAAATATATAATATATATATATATATATATAATAAATATATATAATATAATATATATATATAATAAAATATATATATATAGTAAAATATATACATGTATAATAAAATATATATATGTATAATAAAATATATATATGTATAATAAAATATATATATTATACCTCAGCAGCACAATATTGTGTAGAGCTTTGGCAAAGTGGGTGATATATGAGTACAGGGAACATAAGGTTGAATATATTATTATAGACCTGCTACCTACTGTCGCTTTATATTATGACATTTCAGCTAGATCTACTGTCTATTATATTATGACAGACCAGCTAGATCTAATGTCTTTATTATATTACAACAGACCAGCTGTATCTACTGTCTCCATTTCACTTTGGCCATTGTTGTGGGCCTGCCCTCCCCTCAACAGCCTCAAATAGGCTATTTCATTTCACAAATAATATTTTATATTATTAATTATTAACAATTAGCATGAGAAGAACTTACCAGTTCAAAACGGTGACATTGTTCCTCTTCTGCAGGCACGTTACAGATTATACACAGTGGCTACAACCTGTGTCCTCTCCGTTCAAAAAATATTCCTCCACTTGGGAATCGCTAAATGAATCGTCCTACAACAATCTCGGTCTCACTTTTCCGATCAATTTCTTCTAAAATTGTGTGTACATCTGTATATCTAGACTTAGATTTAGCTTTCCCTGACTTAGTCACCATACTGATTGATATATAAACAGCTGAATCTGCGCGTTTACCAAAACAACGCTGTGCGTAAAATGCGTAGCTCCTTCCGGAATGAAACTTCAATTGTGAATGACTCTCTTTACGCTGGAGTTTACGACATGGGTTGGTCTTCCAACACACAACCATTGCATATTGCCGCTTACCTCAGCTCATTGGCTATCTTCCCAGCTAGATTTCAAGACGATCAGTGGTCATTGGGTTAAAATACAGTCAATCAACGAGACAGTGGTCATATAATTGGTGCACAATGAGCTCGTCACTTGTTGTCTTCCAATCGGTTTTCTCGGGTCAATACGTCCCGCAAAATGACCCATCAAGTTTGGTTGTGTTACAAACAAACAGTTGATTGCAAGGAAACCAAACATGACTGGATAAAGTCAGGTATAGTCTGTGTATTTATGTTGAATGTTTCGTCGAAAATTGAATGACACGAAATTCAACGAGATAAGCGTTCACAAAATGTTTTGTGTTAGGCTATAAAAAATGATTTAACCGAACAAAAGAGCATTCATTGTGTAACAACGAGGCTTGGGATTGCAAACAGAGCAAGATATTCAAAGGTAAACGATTTATTTCAATGCAATCTTTGATTTTGTTACGCAAGTGCTGGTTGAACAAGCAGTTTGATATGGGGGTCTGTGCTCAGATAATCACATCGTATTCTTCCACAGTAAATCTTTTTTTAAATCTGACAAAACAGTTGGATTAGCAAGATTCTAGGCTTTTGAAGCATGTGAGACACTTGTATTTTCAGGACTGTTTAATATGACTATTTGTGACGAACACCGTATGTTGTCGAATTCAAACCCGGATCCATTATGGGTGGTTGAGAGAAGTTAAGAAGGAAAGACAGTCCACAAATTAACAAGGCACACCTGTGAATTGAAATGCATTCCAGGTGACTACCTCATGAAGCTGGTGGAGAGAATGCCAACAGTGTGCAAAGCTGTTATCAAGGCAAAGGTTGGCTACTTTGAAGAATCTCAAATATATTTGGATTTGTTTAACACTGTTTTGGTTACTACATGATTCCATGTGTGTTATTTTACACTGAAATATCACATTTACATAAGTATTCTGACCCTTTACTTGCTGAAGCACCTTTGGCAGCAATTACAGCATCGGGTCTTCTTGGTTAGGATGCTACAACATTTGCACACCTGTATTTGGGGAGTTTCTCCCATTCTTCTCTGTAGATTCTCTTAAACTCTGTCAGGTTGAATGGGGAGCGTCGCTGTACAGCTATTTTCAGGTCTTTCCAGAGCTGTTCGATCGGGTTCAAGTCCGGGGCTCTGGCTGGGCCACTCAAGGACATTCAGAGACTTGTCCCGAAGCCACTCCTGCGTTGCCTTAACTGTATGCCCAGAGTCGTTGTCTTGTTGGAAGGTGAACCTTCACCCCAATCTGAGGTCTGGAGCAGGTTTTCATCAAGGATCTTTCTGTACTTTTCTCGGTTCATATTTCCCTCGATCCTGAAAAATAGCCTTACAGCATGATGCTACAACCACCATGCTTCACCGTCAGGATGGTGCCATGCTTCCTGTAGGCACTGTATGTTGAGGGGGTATGTAGTAAAACTAGATTTCATTTTCTTTCCTTGCCTTGCCTTGTATGAGAGGTGTCGCCTGAAAGGATTCTACATGGGACTGGAGTCACACCATTCTGACCGCTCAGCCATGGATCCATACTATTTACCTCAATGACAAGTGTATCACATATAGGCTACTGACAAGCCCACAAAAGGATCACAACAACTACAGTACATGTGATGGAAATAATGGTGTTGCATTGGAAAGCGGACATTTTAAGGCAACATAACTTGCTTAGTCTGGCCAAGAGAAGCTAGAACAATTCCTTCAATTCTTACAGTACACCATTGCTCTATTTTGTGTATTATTATTTTTTTCCCACTGATCTTAACTTTTTTTTTGTACATTATGTTTCCGCCATCATTTCCTATGACCGAAAAAAGCTTTTGGACATTAGAACAGCCATCACTAACTTCGATTTGGACGAGGCCTTCTACTTCAATGAGATGGAGGCGAAATACATTAAGACTGTAATATACTAGACTTCTCTGAGTCATGTCTGAACAAGGACAATATACATCTAGCTGGTTTTTCTATGCATCGGCAGGCCAGAAGAGCAGAGCCCGGTAAGATCAGAGGGTGGTGTGTGTCTCTTTGTTAACAACAGCTGGTGAGCAATCTATAATATTAAGGAAGTCTCGAGGTTCTGCTCGCCTGAGTTAGAATACCTCATGATAAGCTGTTTACCATACCATAGCTGTCTATTTACCAGTACAAACTGATGCTGGCACTAAGACAACACTCAACAAGCTGTATAGGGCCATAAGCAAACAAGAAAATGCTCTTCCAGAGGCGGCACATCCAATTGCCAATGATTTGAATGCAGGAAAACTGAAATCCATTTTACCTCCTTTCTACCAGCATGTCACCTGTTTAACTAGAGAGAAGAAGAAAAAAAATACTCTAGATCACCTTTCCTCCACACACAGAGACGCATACAAAGCTCTCCCTCCATTTGGCAAATCTGATCATAACTCTATCCTCCGGATTTCTGCTTACGAGCAAAAACTCAAACAGGAAGTATCAGTGACACGCTCAATACGGAAGTAGTCCGGTGAAGCGTATGCTTCACTAGCACAGACTGGAATATGTTCCGGGATTTATCCAAAGGCATTGAGGAGTTTACCACATTGGTCACTGGCTTCATTAATAGGTGCATCGACGACGTCATCCCCACAGTCTCCATATCCCAACCAGAAACCATGGATTACAGGCAACATTCGCTCTGAGCTAAAGGCTCGAGCTGCCACTTTCAAGGAGCGGGACTCTAATCCGGATGCTTATGAGAAATCCCGCTGCGCACTACAATGAACCATCCAACAGGCAAAGCGCCAACACAGGAATAAGATCGAATCCTACAACACTGGCTCTGACCTCTTGTATTATTTATATCTTAATGTTTTTGCACTGACTCTCTTGAACAAGGTCTATGCACGCTCACTATAAAAACGCTCACCATCCAAAAACACTATACTGACACTCCAACACACACACAAGCATATTGACACCACACACACTGCTGCTACTCTGTTTATTATATATCCTGATTGCCTAGTCACTTTTACCCCTACCCACATGTATATACTGAATTACCTCAACTACCTCATACCCTTGCACATTGACTCAGTACTGGTACTCCTTGTATATAGCCTCGTTATTTTGTTACCATTTTTATTTTTTATTGAGCAAATATTTTTCTTACTTTTTTAACTCTATTGTTGGGAATTGGCTCGTGAGTAAGCATTTCACAGTGCAGACTACACCCGTTGTATTCGGCGCATGTGACCAATAAAATGGGATTTGATGTTGGTCATGTCAAGTGAATCAAATCAGGGTTACAATACCCTATAGACAGCTTGGGATTGAATCATTAACCTGCTAGTAAGTAGACCGGTTCCCTAACCATAAAGCTCTATTGTACTCCTGCCCAGAGCTATCTTCACTTTGGCACTTTTTCACACTACTCATGACTTGGCAGGTTTCGTAGTGTGAGCAGGGAGGGGAGTGGTGGAGGAAAAGGAGAAGCACTCTTCACACTAATTGGAATCCCATCCTACCTATTGCTAGCCAAGACCATTGAAGGGATGGATGGTCTCGGTGTCCCTCATAACCATGCAAGATAAGTCATCCATCTCGAGGGTGGCCAAGGACCACTTCGGACAAAGAGCTGGGCAGTGGTGTTGGATTCCTTGCCAACCGGGACCTTTAGTGGTCACTATTAAGTAGAAATGCTCTCAATAATGGACTTGATCATGGATGAATGACAAACATTTACAGTGCATTAGGAAAGTATTCAGACCCCTTGACTTTTCCCACTTTGTTACGTTACAGCCTTATTCTAAAATTGATAAAATAAAAATCCTTATCAATATACATATAATACCCCATAATAACAAAGTGAAAACAGGTTTTAATTATTTATTTTTTTAAAATTGTTTTACAAATGTATAAAAAAAAATCAGAAATACTTTCTTAGGGCTGAGATCCCGTTAACGGACAACAGTCAGTGAAAGTGCAGGGCGCCAAATTCAAAACAACAGAAATCTACTAATTAAAATTCCTCAAACACATCTTATACCATTTTAAAAGGTAATCTTTCAAAACTTTCAAATAGGCTTTACAGCAAAAGTACCACAAACGATTATGTTAGGTTAGAGCCATATCACAGAAAAACAGCCATTTTCCCAGCCAAAGAGTGGAGTCACAAAAAATCTGAAATAGAGAAAGAATGAATCACTAACCTTTGATGATCTTCATCAGATGACACTCATAGGACGTCATGTTACACAATACATTTTTGTTCGATAAAGTTCATATTTATAAAACAAAATCTCAGTATACATTGGCGCGTTACGCTCACACACTAAGCAAACCATGCAATAATCTGAGTACGGCGCTCAGAGAACCAACAAGCCAAAAAGATGTCGCCATATTGTGCAGTCAACAGAAGTCATAAATAACATTATAAATATTCACTTACCTTTGATGATCTTCATCAGAATGCACTCCCAGGAATCTCAGTTCCACAATAAATGTTTGATTTGTTCGATAGTGTCCATCATTTATGTCCAAATAGCTACTTTTGTTAGAGCGTTTGGTAAACAAATCAAAACTCACGAAGCGCGTTCACTAGTTGCAGGCGAAATGTCAAAAAGTTCTGTTACAGTCCGTAGAAACATGTCAAACGATGTATAGAATCAATCTTTAGGATGTTTTTAACATAAAACTTTAATAATATTCCAACCGGAGAATTCCTTTGTCTTCAGAAAAGCAAATGGAACGGGAGCTACCTCTCATGTGAATGCGCATGACTGCTGGCAGACCTCTGACTCATTCCCCTCTCATTCAGCCCCCCTTCATAGTAGAAGCCTCAAACAAGTTTCTAAAGATGGATGGCATCAAGCCTTAGGAAGTGGACAATGACCAATATCCCACTGTATCTTCAATTTGGGCTGAGTTGAAAATCAACCAACCTCAGATTTCCCACGTCCTGGTTGGATTTGCTCTCAGGTGTTTGCCTGCCATATGAGTTCTGTTATACTCACAGACATCATTCAAACAATTTTAGAAACTTCAGATTGTTTTCTATCCAAATATACTAATATTATGCATATAGCAACTGGGACTGAGGAGCAGGCAGTTTACTACGGGCACCTTATTCATCCAAGCTACTCAATACTGCCCCCAGCCATAAGAAGTTAAGTATTCATACCCTTTACTATGAGACTCGAAATTGAGCTCAGGTGCATCCTGTTTCCATTGATCATCCCTGAGATGTTTCTACAACTTGATTGGAGTCCACCTGTGGTAAGTAGCCTAGTGGTTAGAGCATTGGGCGAGTAACCGAAAGGTTGCTAGATCAAATCCCTGAGCTGACAAGGTACAAATCTGTTGTTCTGCCCCTGAACAAGGCAGTTAACCCACTGTTCCTAGGCAGTCAGTCAATAAGAATTTGTTCTTAACTGACTTGCCTAGTTAAATAAAAAATGTAATTAATAAAAAATTCAATTGATTGGACATTTTTTTTAGAAAGGCACAAGTCTGTCTACATAAGGTCCCACGGTTGACACAGCATGCCAGAGCAAAAACCAAGCCACGAGGTCGAAGGAATTGTCCTTAGAGCTCAGAGACAGGATTGTGAGGGGGTACAGATCTGGTGAAGGGTACCAAAAAATGTCTGCAGCATTAAAGGTGGCCGCCATCATTCTTAAATGGAAGAGGTTTGGAACCACCAAGACTATTCCTAGAGTTGGCCACCCGGCCAAACTGAGCAATCAGGGGAGAAGGGTCTAGATCAGGGAGGTGACCAAGAACCCGATGGTCACTCTGACAGAGCTAGAGTTCCTCTGTGGAAATGGGAGAACCTTCCAGAAGGACAACCGTATCTGCAGCACTCCACCAATCAGACCTTTATGGTAGAGTGGCCAGACAGAAGCTACTCCTCAGTAAAAAAGCACATGACAGGCTGCTTAGAGTTTGCCAAAAGGCTCCTAAAGACCCAGACCATGAGAAACAAGATTCTCTGGTCTGATGAAACAAAGATGGACCTCTTTGGCCTGAATGCCAAGCTTCACATCTGGAGGAAACCTGGCAACATCACTACAGTGAAGCATGGTGGTGGCAGCATCATGCTGTGGGGATGTTTTTCAGCAGCAGCGCTCAGGACCTCAGACAGGGGTGAAGGTTCACCTTCCAACAGAACATCAACCCTAAAACACACAGCCAAGACAACACAGGAGTGGCTTCGGGACAAGTCTCTGAACATCCTTGAGTGGCCCAACCAGAGCCCGGACTTGAAAATCTTCTCTGGAGAGACCTGAGTAAATTAAAGTAAATTAATTACAGGTTTCTTGAGTTATTTTAGATTAATTCTGACTATTTTGAGGAAGTGTACAGTCATGGCCAAAAGTTTTGAGAATTACACAAATATTAATTTTCACAAAGTCTGCTGCCTCAGTGTCTTTAGATATTTTTTGTCAGATGTTACTATGGAATACTGAAGTATAATTACAAGCATTTCATAAGTGACAAAGGCATTTATTGACAATTACACAAAGTTGATGCAAAGAGTCAATATTTGCAGTGTTCACCCTTCTTTTTCAAGACCTCAGCAATCCACCCTGGCATGCTGTCAATTAACTTCTGGGCCACATCCTGACTGATGGCAGCCCATTCTTGCATAATCAATGCTTGGAGTTTGTCAAAATGTGTGGGTTTTTGTTTGTCCACCCACCTCTTCAGGATTGACCACAAATTCTCAATTGGATTAAGGTCTGGGGAGTTTCCTGGCCATGTACCCAAAATATTTATGTTTTGTTCCCCAAGCCACTTAGTTATCACTTTTGCCTCATGGCAAGGTGCTCCATCATGCTGGAAAAGGGATTGTTCGTCACCAAACTGTTCCTGGATGGTTGGGAGAAGTTGCTCTCGGATGATGTGGTGGTACCATTCTTTATTCATGGCTGTGTTCTTAGGCAAAATTGTGAGTGAGCCCACTCTCTTGGTTGAGAAGCAACCCCACACATGAATGGTCTCAGGATGCTTTACTGTTGACATGACACAGGACTGATGGTAGCGCTCACCTTGTCTTCTCCGGACAAGCTTTTTTCCAGATACCCCAAACAATCGGAAAGGGGATTCATCAGAGAAAATGACTTTACCCCAGTTCTCAGCAGTCCAATCCCTGTAACTTTTGCAGAATATCAGTATGTCCCTTATGTTTTTCCTGGAGAAAAATGGCTTCTTTGCTGCCTTTCTTGACACCAGGCCATCCTCCAAAAGTCTTCGCCTCACTGTACGTGCAGATGCACTCACACCTGCCTGCTGCAATTCCTGAGCAAGCTCTGTACTAGTGGAGCCCCGATCCCACAGCTGAATCAACTTTAGGAGACAGTCCTGGCACTTGCTGGACTTTCTTGAGCGCCCTGAAACCTTCTTCACAACAATTGAACCACTCTCCTTGAAGTTCTTGATGATCTGATAAATGGTTGATTTAGGCGAAATCTTACTGGCAGCAATATCCTTGCCTGTGAAGCCCTTTTTGTGCAAAGCAATGATGGCACGTGTTTCCTTGCAGGTAACCATGGTTGACAGAGGAAGAACAATGATTCCAAGCACCACCCTCCTTTTGAAGCTTCCAGTCTGTTATTCAAACTCAATCAGCATGACAGAATGATCTCCAACATTGTCCTCGTCAACACTCACACCTGTGTTAACGAGAGAATCACTGACATGATGTCAGCTGGTCCTTTTGTGGCAGGGCTGAAGTGCAGTGGAAATGTTTTTGGGGGATTCAGTTCATTTGCATGGCAAAGAGGGACTTTGCAATTAAATACAATTAATCTGATCACTCCTCATAACATTCTGGAGTATATGCAAATTGTCATCATACAAGCTGAGGCAGCAGACTTTGTGAAAATGTAGATTTGTGTCATTCTCAAAACTTTTGGCCACAACTGTATACTGGCTATGGCATCTCAAAATGGACAAACAAGACAAAGACAAGCGAATATCTTTTAAGGGTGTATGCGAGCACACTCGTTCGGTTCGCCTAGCCGACAATGGCTAGCCGCCAGCTTAATAAGAGGTTCTGAAGCATGCTGACACCTTTAGAATCAGGTAAGTTGGGGTAATATTGTTTGTCAAGTTGCCAAGCACTATATTTTATACAGAGGATGGGACCATACTGGAGATGCTCCATAACTAGAACCAATGCGCAAACAGGAAAAGCAAAGTATGATGAGACATAGTCTCTTTTATAAATCGAGAGTGAAATACAACCTCATCTCTAACATGTAGGCTCAGCATTCCCTAACAGTCCCATTGCAAGTCAGAATGTTGAACAAAGTTCATTTCAACTTACTTTACCTGACAATTTTGCCCACATGTCAAAGGTAATCTGAGACAAAATAGCCACAGGGAAGCGTTATCAACCCAACCTTCAGTACGCTGGTCTGTATAATGGGTTTTTTGCACCCTACAAACACTTGAGCAATATGGCTGAGCCTAACCGAACCACAGACCGAACGTTGTCCCACGTAATCATATGGCAAATTCCACAAACACTTCCAGCTGATTGAGAGGAAACGTGCTTTGGTCGACTATGTTTGATTATTGTTTGGATTATTGTGCATAATGTTCAATGCGTCAGGAGACTGAAAATACAAGCGAGAGAACCTCAGAGAGAAATTAGGGTAAACAACATTTTCCTGTGGATACCCCATCTCCTACTGTCAAAAGGACCAACAGCACAGACAACCGATAAAGAGTAAATATCATTTTATTCAACATTATGGCTTGTAGACTCCTGTCTTTTTAGGCAGACTTCCTTCAGACTGAATATCCATGGGGTAACCATGGTAACATACTGATGTTTAGGCAAGAGGATGCTCAAAGTACAACCAGAAAACAACCATACTGTATTATTGTGATACAGTCACGCATGTAAATAGAAACATATACATGTACGGGTGTGTGTACCGTTTCAATATTGAAATGAAATGTGTCAACGTAGGCTACTGCCATTCAATAAAACGTTATTGTTTATCAAATTTGGCATCTCATATTCTAAACCTATAGAAAATTCAAACCATGTCTACATTCCTCAGCAAAGGCACAGTAGGAAGTCAATTGCGTTTAGCTGAGCTAGGCCTGACAGACAACCAGATTGAACAAGCAAATTCTTTGGAAGTGAAAACAAGCAAGTCATTATCCTACCCTGTGATTGTAAAGATACATGGCTTTCTAAATTCAGAAGAACACATACTTGCGTCATATTGTTCAAAGTCGTCAATATAGCGGGTTACAACTCCTTATGCATATTGTAATGGATTAGCAAAGGTTTTGGAATGAATGTTCATGGAAAGGACTGGCCACACCAGGCCTCTTGTCCACAGAATAAATTGCCGAATCGTAACTAAAACACATTTACCTCGTATTTCCGAATCCACTTGGACTTTTTAAAAATCAGCAGTTTCACTCAAATATACATTTGTAACAGACAATTGTTACAATTGTGCGTAAATTGATCATGAGAATGTCTCTCGAACACTGGTTTCAATCCGTGTTTCAGATTAAAATGGGGAGAAAGTGAATACATACCATCGCATTCTCCCTGCATCCGTCAGGCCAGCGCTTGCCGCAGCAGCCCTGTCCGCATGATATGCATGTACATAAGAAACAAAAATAACGTGGCTCTTCTGATTCCCAGACAGAACTAAGTAGGTTATTATTGTTTGCTTACATATTAATTGTGAATCTACATCTCGATGGTTTTCTAATCCATTGATCTGTGTATTTTTTGTGCTAATAAAACTACAAAGGTAAAAAAAAAATCTTTTTCTCTCCTTGTTAAAAATGAAAGGCGTATAAAAGCTTGTTTCGCCGTCTTCTCCTTGCTTCACCACGTTGCGTTTGGCGAATTATTATGCCCATTGTTGTGGCAACATCATACTGGATCGATCATGCACGGGACACCGGTCCAGTTTGCTGCACTTCCTGTACAATGTTTCTTCTAAACAGCCCTAATGCAACAAATTGGTAACGTCCTTATCATTTTAACAAGAGATGGCGTGTGTGAAAGTGTTTTTTTTCCAGCTTCCCAATAATGGCGACGGCCCTTCTCCCAGAGCTAATTCTCTTCTCCTTTTCTCTGAAAAAAAAGCAACTACGGAGACAGACGCGGAGGAGACTCGCCCAGCGGCACGCACACACAACTGCAGCACGTACAATATTTACAAAGGCGAGACGCTGCTGTCATGCCGACACGCGTAATCGCCATCACTGTTACAAATATGACTTTAGCCAACATATGTCAAGCTCCCATAAATTAAATTGGCTTTGGTATATCTCTGTGTCAAGACCACTTAGGCTGCATTCATGCTTTTCTCTATTGGCATCACCTGCTTTAGTAGGCCTTATGTATTTGTCTTATTCTATTAACATTGTGTCCTACTCTAAATTCACCCAATGCATCATAGTAGGCGTAATCTTTTTTCAAATTATTATTAGGCTAATCTATGAAAGGCCATTCCACCACAATTTTTTGGTCGATACTTACTCCAAATGTTTAGATACTTAACTAAAAATGTCGAGATACTATATAAACATTTCGAGATCCTATCCTAAATATTTGAGATACTATCTCAAAGTGTCGAGATACTAAATCGAAATTTCGAGATATTTGTTATGGTCCGGTAATACAGGACTAGTAAAGGCCCAGTGCATTTTTTTTGTGAGATAATTGTTATTATTATTATTTTTGTACAGCTTTAGGTAGGTTAGAGAAGCCTATGCACCCTGATCCTCTCTGGTCAGGGGAAGTGGTAAGGCATGTATTTATAGCCTAAATCAGGCATATTTATTTGTGTTAAGAGAAAATGTGAATGTGATCAAATGTATTTTATATTCAAACCTCGGGTGGCTAGGCTACCTAGACCTTATCAATCCAAAATGATTGACTGGAATTAATCAATCAACACAATAGTGATTAAATACTGATTGAGTAACTTTAATTACAGATGCAAAAGGCCCACATGATGCAACCCTGCATGCTCAGCCCTATATTGTCCAATAGCAGTTGTTGTCTAGTTTTTATAGAAGCCCATTCCCACCACCCAAAACATTTTTTTAAAGTCGATATTATCTCAAGATTTTTAGATATATCAAGTCAACATTTTGAAATACTAATTCAAAATATCGAGATACTACCTAAAAATGTCAAAATACTATCTAAACATTTCCAGATATAGGATATGTTTCTTCATTTGTAGCATTGTGTGGTGATTTCCATCTATTCATGTTGCATAGATCAGCACAGCAATAACCTTCCAGGTAAAGACATTCCTGTGGTCCATTAAGCTACACATTGTGTGTGTGTATCAATGTCCTGTTTAGGACAATAAATATAAAATGTATATGTTATCTGACAGAGTTGATAATATTGTGCTGCTTTTTATGATAATTTGGGTTATTATTTTCCGTGGCTTAGCTGATATTGTAATAATATGTGTAATTAGAGGGGCGTGGTGTTACCTACTTTGTCCATGTCTTAAGACTCCCCATGTCTATTGTTATACATTGATTGGTTGGGGTGTATTTGTGGCCCTGATAAGCACCTAATTTTCTTAATTTCTTACATAGGCAATGGACAATATCATTGAGGACTACTTCCGTCGTGGATTCACACAACATAACAATACGTTTTCAGATCATATAGAGAGTTCTAAGCAGGAATCAGCTCTTGCGGGTTAAAAACAAAACCGATGGAGCAGAGGTGCTCTCTTTCATACAACAGCAGCTTCAAACATTAGGTCGACAGCATGGCTACTGGTGAATGCACCAGAAATGTTAGATGGCCTGAATAGTTACCGACAGGGAAAATGTCAGTCAACTTCTGTGCCTCCATCCAGGTGAGGGTGCCAACCTGGGAACAAGGAACCACCTGAGAAGTTGAGAATATAACGGTTGTGGCCCATTTTACTGTTTTCACACAAAATGACATGGCTAGAAGGCTACAAGACAAACAATGACCCTAGGATCATCGCTGGGTATTTCATGGATGCTGTGAGTGACAGTAACGGATGCCCCCATAGACTGAGGCTTGATCATGGAACTGAAAATACCCATATTGCAGAGATGCAAAAATGCCTGTGTCACTCTGTGGATGAGGCTGGAACAGACTGTGTCACTTTGGGCCCAGTACTGGAAATCAAAGAATTGAGCGTTTATGGCTCACTCTGAGAAGCAAATGTTGCTCGTTTTGGATGGACCATTTTGACCAGCTTAGAGGAGATGGGCACTTTGCACACATTTTCTTAGACACATTTCTGATCCAGTTTTGTTTCCAAAACACAATACAGGTAATACCATCTCTCATATAGTTAGTTGAGTTGTCTGATTTAGTATGCATGTCATTGTACTGTGTGTATTCCAGTACATGTGCAAATTAACTTAATTTGAGTATCCTTTTAACCCTATGAATTTCCAACTTTATGTACATTATCAATAACATTTTCTCCTGGTAAGCAACTTTTTAAGCCTCTCTTCAGCTATGTGTCAAATCAGTGTCAACTAATGTGCAAGCTCAGTGGAATCCCACATTATTTCCTCTGTCTAGGAGGTGCTGGATCAGGTGGTTTATGCATGGAGCAACCACTTAATAAGGCCATCCCACAACGCTCTGGCTCCCAATGGTCGGCCAATAATGATGAATGCGTTCCCCAACCTGTACGGAGCCCAGAACTACTTACAACCTGTGGACCGTAGGGAAGCTGATACTTGACGGGAGGACTGTGCTTTTAAAGACTACACTTGTAATGAGGATGTGTTTCACCTTTGTGTTGAACTCATGGCAGAACACAACCTTATAATGTCTGATGATCTGTATATATGAAATTATAGACTTCATCAAATGATCCTTGATGGACTGGGTGTTGAGGATTTTAGCTTCTTCTCTCACTTAAAGGGCCAATCTGCAGATGCTCCATACATTTTTTTACTTATAAATTAATGATAGGAATGGGGGGATACCTAGTCAGTTGTACAACTGAAATGTGTCTTCCACATTTAATCCAGCCCCTCATAATCAACATCCACGTCTTCACTGTCCAGGGAACAGTGGGTTAATGCTCTGTTCTAACAGAGGTATTATCCAAATTGGTTCAAACATTGAATACAGGTTAACAAATTATACATCCAAAGACAATAACTAGTTGTGACACTCTAACACCCCCCCCCCCCCCAAAAAAAAGTCTGGGTAGTTGTCATAGTATATTTAAGAAATAAGACCCAAGGGGGTGTGGTATATGGCCAATATACCACGACTAAGGGCTGTTCATAGGCATGACGCAACACCATATACCACAAACCCCGGAGCTGCCTAATTGCTATTATAAACTGGTTACCAAAGTAATTAGAGTAAACCATTTTTTTGTCAGCCAATCAGCATTCAGGGCTGAAACCACCCAGTTTATTATGACAACTTTGGAACAGAACTGCAGATATGCACTAGTGGTCTTTGCTGGAGGCCTTGGATCTCTGTAAAGCTGACTGCGATTCTCTTCCCCAAAAACAGATCAGATCCTGTGCAGAACGGGAGGAACTGACACAGCCGATGTGAATCTGCTTCTCTTAGATATGTCATCATACAGTGCATTCGGAATGTATTCAGACCCCTTGACATTTTCCCCATGTTATGTTACAGCCTTATTGTAAAATGGATGAAAGTGTTTTTTCCCCTCATCAATCTACACACAATACACCATAATGACAGAGCAAAAACAGATATTTTGATGTTTTCGTAAATTTATAAAAAATGTAAAACTGAAATCACATTTACATAAGTATTCAGACCCTTTCCTCAGTACTTTGTTTAAGGACCTTTGGCAGCGATTACAGCCTCGAGTCTTCTTGGGTATGACACTACAAGCTTGGCACACCTGTATTTTGGGAGTTTCTCACATTCTTTTCTGCAGATCCTCTCAAGCTCTGTCAGGTTGGATGGGGAGCATCACTGCACAGCTATTTCCAGGTCTCTCTAGACATGTTCGATCAGGTTCAAGACTTGTCTCGAAGCCACTCCTACGTTGTCTTGGCTGTGTGCTTAGGGTCATTGTCCCGTTGGAAGGTGAACCTTCGCCCCAGTCTGAGGTGCTGAGCGGAGCAGGTTTTCATCAAGGATCTCTCTGTACTTTGCTCTGTTCATCTTTCCCTCGATCCTAAAAAACATGCCCGCAGTATGATGCTGTCACCACCATGCTTCATCGTAGGGATGTTGCCAGGTTTCCTCCAGATGTGACACTTGGGATACAGGCCAAAGAGTTCAGTTTTGGTTTCATCAGACCAGAGAATCTTGTTTCTCATGATCTGAGGGTCTTTTATGTGCCTTTTGGCAAACTCCAAGCAGGTGCCTTTTGGCAAACTGGAGCTCTGTCAGAGTGACCATCAGGTTCTTGGTCACCTACAGTGGGGCAAACAAGTATTTAGTCGGCCACCAATTGTGCAAGTTCTCCTACTTAGAAAGATGAGAGAGGCCTGTAATTTTCATCATAGATACACTTCAACTACGACAGACAAAATGAGAAAAAAAATCCAGAAAATCACATTGTAGGATTTTTAATGAATTTATTTGCAAATTATGGTGGAAAATAAGTATTTGGTCAATAACAAAAGTTTATCTCAATGCTTTGTTATATACCCTTTGTTGGCAATGACAGAGGTCAAATGTTTTCTGTAAGTCTTCACAAGGTTTTCACACACTGTTGCTGGTATTTTGGCCCATTCCTCCATGCAGATCTCCTCTAGAGCTGTGATATTTTGGGGCTGTTGCTGGGCCACACGGACTTTCAACTCCCTCCAAAGATTTTCTATGGGGTTGAGATCTGGAGACTGGCTAGGCCACTCCAGAACCTTGAAATGCTTCTTACGAAGCCACTCCTTCGTTGCCCAGGCAGTGTGTTTAGGATCATTGTCATGCTGAAAGACCCAGCCACGTTTCATCTTCAATGCCCTTGCTGATGGAAGGAGGTTTTCACTCAAAATCTCACGATACATGGCCCCATTCATTCTTTCCTTTACATGGATCAGTCGTCCTGGTCCCTTTGCAGAAAAACAGCCCCAAAGCATGATGTTTCCACCCCCATGCTTCACAGTAGGTATGGTGTTCTTTGGATGCAACTCAGCATTCTTTGTCCTCCAAACACGACGAGTGGAGTTTTTACCAAAAAGTTATATTTTGGTTTCATCTGACCATATGACATTCTCCCAATCTTCTTCTGGATCATCCAAATGCTCTCTAGCAAATATCAGACGGGCCTGGACATGTACTGGCTTAAGCAGGGCACTGCAGGATTTGAGTCCCTGGCGGCGTAGTGTATTACTGATGGTAGGCTTTGTTATTTTGGTCCCAGCTCTCTGCAGGTCATTCACTAGGTCCCCCCGTGTGGTTCTGGGATTTTTGCTCACCGTTCTTGTGATCATTTTGACCCCACGGGGTGAGATCTTGCGTGGAGCCCCAGATCGAGGGAGATTATCAGTGGTCTTGTATGTCTTCCATTTCCTAATAATTGCTCCCACAGTTGATTTCTTCAAACCAAGCTGCTTACCTATTGCAGATTCAGTCTTCCCAGCCTGGTGCAGGTCTACAATTTTGTTTCTGGTGTCCTTTGACAGCTCATTGGTCTTGGCCATAGTGGAGTTTGGAGTGTGACTGTTTGAGGTTGTTGACATGTGTCTTTTATACTGATAACAAGTTCAAACAGGTGCCATTAATACAGGTAACGAGTGGAGGACAGAGGAGCCTCTTAAAGAAGAAGTTACAGGTCTGTGAGAGCCAGAACTCTTGCTTGTTTGTAGGTGACCAAATACTTATTTTCCACTATAATTTGCAAATAAATTCATTAAAAATCCTACAATGTGATTTTCTGGATTTTCTTTTCTCATTTTGTCTGTCATAGTTGAGGTGTACGTATGATGAAAATTACAGGCCTCTCATCTTTTTAAGTGGGAGAACTTGCACAATTGGTGGCTGACTAAATACTTTTTTGCCCCACTGTACCTGACCAAGGCCCTTCTCCCCCGATTGCTCAGTTTGGCTGGGCGAACAGCTCTAGGAAGGGTCTTGGTGGTTCCAAACTTCTTCCATTTAAAAAAAAAATGTTGGTACCCTTCCCCAGATCTGTGCCTCCACATAATCATGTCTCTGAGCTCTACGGACAATTCTTTCAACCTAATTTCTTGGTTTTTGCTCTGACATGCACTGTCAACTGTGCCTTATATAGACAGGTCTATGCCTTTCCAAATCATGTCCAATCAATTGAATTCACCACAGGTAGACTCTAATTAAGTTGTAGAAACATCTCAAGGATGATCAATGGAAACAGGATGCACCTGAGCTCAATTTTGAGTCTCATAGCAAAGGGCCTGAATACCAATGTAAAAAAGGTATTTTAATAAACATTTCAAAAATTGTTTCCGCTTTGTCATTATGGGGTATTGTGTGTACATTGGGAAGGAAAATGTTTTATTTCATCCATAATCTGAATGAACTGTTTATCGCTGGATGCCCTTTCCTGTGTGTCATGGTAGTTGGAAAAACCATGGAATTCTGCACTTTTCTTCCCGTTGGCTGTAGGTCTTCCTAAGCACCAAATATCTCTGTCATCTCCTGTTTCAGTGGATAGAGTGTAGTAGCCAACTGCTCTATGATGTATGCTGGCACTTGAATCAGAGTTTTGTGCAACAACTCCTCTTCCAGGTTGTCTGCTTTTGCCTTCTTTTGACAGCTGTGAATATCCAGGATTTCTGTCAACGGCTCTGGATCTACACTGCTGAAATCCAACCGACAGGCCTCTAAGGTCAAGTGCTCCTTTTCGGTTATGTACTTCAAGAAGTTTTCCAAAAGCTGTTTGTTCCAATATTGCTGGTGCCATTTTCAAAAGTAGGCATCGCTCCTTTTTCCATCCTTCTGCAATAATGCGGCCTACACTTTGCCAATCCTTTCCCCCAAAGTCGTATCGATGAAATGGCACCTTGAATGTACTACCCATGGTACACTGGTTGTAAAACTCCCAGAACTCAGATAAACAGTCCCTCAGAACTCCGCCCTCATCAGTGACCTGTTCGTACTTTCCATCAGGAAGACTGAGTTTGATCTGAACATCAGCTTCAAGTGGTGTCATCACATAAATGGTGGATCAGTTCCTTAAGTACTTTGTTCTCAATGGACAACTAGGGTTCTACTCTTTGCTGCATTGGTGGTAGGGTGTTTCATTGTCATCAGCAGCAACATTTGCTTCTTCTCTTTCATTAGTTTAATTTGCCTCTTCGCATACTTTTGTTGTCAGGTAGAACCTCATTATATTACCCTTTGTGATGTAATATTTTTTTGTACATTTGAATGCTCTTTGTATCAGTCAGATCCACATCAAAGTCTTAGATTGTTCCGTGATAATGTTCTCCATTTGGAAAATATAAATTCTCTGCCATTTCTTTTAATTATTTTTGTTCTACAGTTCATGGGGACATCACATTTGCGGGTCCCCCCACCTCACCTGGCAATGACTTGCACAATAGTTTTCTTCTTCCTCTGATACATAATCCACCCCACTTACCTTTTTCTGTTGTTCTGCAGAGCCTTTTTGATTTTGTCTCCCCACATGAGCCCTCTTCCTGTGGCGATTGATCTTTTGACTGATCTGTTGACTGATAGCTCTGTCTGACTGATGGCTCTGTCAAACAGTTTTGCTTTTCATTTCAAAGGGCATTTTGTCTTCTGCCTGCAGTATGTGAGAATGGCAAGGCCATCCTCATAGGATGGTAGGTAGGTGCGCAGCTGCTCATCACTCATGTGTGGAAGCACACTATCATCAATCTAATGCAGGAAAGAAAATAACTCTTCCTGAACTCTTCATGTGATAAGGATCAGCACTGCAGCTCACAATAGCTTGATTAAAGGTAAACAACACTATCTTGATATAACCTACACTTTTGCACCTTCTCCTTCTCCATCTTTCTTACATTATCCCCCGGAACATTCATGCCTCATAGGAAACTATAAAAGCCGTCCATCGTGCACACACACACATTTGACATGAACACTTCAACTGATGATTTCGTCAAAATGATACAATTACCTTAACAACCTTTCTCCATAGCGCAATACATTGAATCCAACACACAGCAAACCACTCCATACCAGAGTTATATCTAAAAGTGAAACAATAGGACTACATTTTAACATTGTCTGAAGATAATATTTCCTATCCAAATAAAAATGCTTTGTCATTAAGTTATTATTTTCAATGTACGCATCTTGGGGGTTTCTATTATTTTTATGACATTTTATATGCTATTGCTGCCCCCTGGTGTAGCCTACTGTTGTGTACTTGTAGGCCTATTGGTAAATGAAGTTTTTACAAGTCTATATGCATGGGGCCAGTACTACTACAATGCAAGTAAAAATTTAGTTCGAAGACAGGTCGAATATTTGCAATGTATACATTTTAAATTCCGTAGTTGCACACACCACACCAAAATGATATATTTGATAATTGATGACGTACTTCCAAAACTATTTGCGCACGGGGAGACAATAGAAGCATTGGAACGAGAGGACAGGACACCATGGTTACAGTTCGTCTGCCACTTTTCTAATGCGGTAGCTAGTTTGAGAGGATTACGGAGCTCGTGTGATTGCATAAATAACGGGAACATTAACTAAAGATACAACTTCAAGGTAAGATTTAATTCCAGCATTTTCTTCTTTGGCTAAAGCATTGCTTCAATTAGATGACATATTACATTTATAGTGAAGGCAACAGGCAGACCTCGTCATAATCCAGCGGATAAAAACCCGATAGATACCGGATAAAAACCCGATAAATTCCACTTTATGATACAAGTATCAAACTTGGTACAATAATACTAGCCTGGGTACAAGTCTCTTTAGTTAGTCCACTCCCTGTACTCCATGTGCCAAAGAGATGGGCCTTTCTGCCATCTTCAAATATGAACATTCTATCATTAATGAGCTCTAGAAGAACAGAAGATTTTATCCTAATTTGATCACCTTCATAGATATCCTCCAATCACAACGATTGTGCAAATATTTGAACTATCACTTTTTTTCTCCACAGAACATGGCACAGATAGAACAATGAGACAGATATTTTACCGGATGTATAAAAGTGAAGCATCCGGTTGACGTTTCCACTCACTACCATAGGAAGCCCAGTGGCCGGCAGTGAGAGATGATGGAACAAAATAGATTTTGGCCCACATGCTGCGAATTTACTCATCGATTAAACATTTGATCTTAATTCAGTTTTCTGTTCCCAAAACTATAATATATTATGAACAGTGGACAAATTTTTTTTGTATACTTTTTTTGTAAACTACCGTTTGCCAAGGTTTTTAAAAATTGCTTTGTTTAGAAGGCGTACAAAGGCGAATTGAGCTATTGCACACCTCACTTTACGGAGTAGGCGTTCCCTAACGGAAATATGCAAATTCATGCTAGAATGCGCCAATAGGATCTCGCTAGCTCGTGCTTGGCTCTTCCCACCTCCTTGCTTGTTCTGCCCACTATGGCTCATTTGTTCCCATTTGAAATGACAGGTTGTGGTCTATCTTGTTTTAGTTATAAAAATAAAAATAATCTTTGATGATGGTATCTGGTTACCAAGCAACTGTTTTTGTTTGACGAACTGTTTTAGTTTGGACAAAAAATGTATTGATGGGGTTACCTGTTTAACCTCTAGCGACTCCCAAACCCGCATGCGGGAGCGTAATCATCGCCTGAAACTAATTAGCATAACGCAGTGGGCATAAATATCCCTAGAAAATGTTCCTATTCATGAAAATCACAAATTAAATATATTGAGACACAGCTTAGCCTTTTGTTAATCACCCTGTCATCTCAGATTTTCAAAATATGCTTTACAGCCAACGCTAGACAAGCATTTGTGTAAGTTTATAATAGCCTAGCATAGCATTATGCCTTGCTAGCAGCAGGCAACCTTGTCACGGAAATCAGAAAAGCAATCAAATTAAATCGTTTACCTTTGATGAACTTCGGATGTTTTCACTCACGAGACTCCCTGGTAGATTGAAGTGCTTTGAAGTGCTTTGAGAGACTAGTCAAGGACCAAATCACCTCCACCCTACCTGACACCCTAGACCCACTCCAATTTGCTTACCGCCCAAATAGGTCCACAGACGATGCAATCTCAACCACACTGCACACTGCCCTAACCCATCTGGACAAGAGGAATACCTATGTGAGAATGCTGTTCATTGACTACAGCTCGGCATTCAACACCATAGTACCCTCCAAGCTCGTCATCAAGCTCGAGACCCTGGGTCTCGACCCCGCCCTGTGCAACTGGGTACTGGACTTCCCCCAGGGCCGCCCCCAGGTGGTGAGGGTAGGCAACAACATCTCCTCCCCGCTGATCCTCAACACTGGGGCCCCACAAGGGTGCGTTCTGAGCCCTCTCCTGTACTCCCTGTTCACCCACGACTGCGTGGCCACGCACGCCTCCAACTCAATCATCAAGTTTGCGGACGACACAACAGTGGTAGGCTTGATTACCAACAACGACGAGACGGCCTACAGGGAGGAGGTGAGGGCCCTCGGTGTGTGGTGTCAGGAAAATAACCTCACACTCAACGTCAACAAAACTAAGGAGATGATTGTGGACTTCAGGAAACAGCAGAGGGAACACCCCCCTATCCACATCGATGGAACAGTAGTGGAGAGGGTAGCAAGTTTTAAGTTCCTCGGCATACACATCACAGACAAACTGAATTGGTCCACTCACACAGACAGCATCGTGAAGAAGGCGCAGCAGCGCCTCTTCAACCTCAGGAGGCTGAAGAAATTCGGCTTGTCACCAAAAGCACTCACAAACTTCTACAGATGCACAATCGAGAGCATCCTGGCGGGCTGTATCACCGCCTGGTATGGCAACTGCACCGCCCTCAACCGTAAGGCTCTCCAGAGGGTAGTGAGGTCTGCACAACGCATCACCGGGGGCAAACTACCTGCCCTCCAGGACACCTACACCACCCGATGTCACAGGAAGGCCATAAAGATCATCAAGGACATCAACCACCCGAGCCACTGCCTGTTCACCCCGCTATCATCCAGAAGGCGAGGTCAGTACAGGTGCATCAAAGCTGGGACCGAGAGACTGAAAAACAGCTTCTATCTCAAGGCCATCAGACTGTTAAACAGCCACCACTAACACTGAGTGGCTGCTGCCAACACACTGACACTGACTCAACTCCAGCCACTTTAATAATGGGAATTGATGGGAAATGATGTAAATATATCACTAGCCACTTTAAACAATGCTACCTTATATAATGTTACTTACCCTACATTATTCATCTCATATGCATACGTATATACTGTACTCTATATCATCGACTGTATCCTTATGTAATACATGTATCACTAGCCACTTTAAACTATGCCACTTTGTTTACATACTCATCTCATTTGTACATACTGTACTCGATACCATCTACTGTATCTTGCCTATGCTGCTCTGTACCATCACTCATTCATATATCCTTATGTACATATTCTTTATCCCGTTACACTGTGTACAAGACAGTAGTTTTGGAATTGTTAGTTAGATTACTTGTTATTACTGCATTGTCGGAACTAGAAGCACAAGCATTTCGCTACACTTGCATTAACATCTGCTAACCATGTGTATGTGACAAATAAAATTTGATTTGATTTGATTTGATTGCCAAAGTTAATTTTTTCCCAAAATATTATTTTTGTAGGTGAAACAGCTCCTTTGTTCTTCACATTTGGCTGAGAAATCGCCCGGAAATTGCAGTCACCACAACACCGAAAAAATATTCCAAATTAGCTCCATAATATCGACAGAAACATGGCAAACGTTGTTTAGAATCCATCCTCAAGGTGTTTTTCTAATATCTATTCGATAATATATCCGGAGGGACAATTCGTTTTTCTCTAGGACCGATTGGAGTAATGGCTACCTCTGTACTTTACGCGAGAATCTCTCTCGGAACCACCATGTGACCACTTACGCAATGTGCTTGCCTACGGCTATTCTTCAACAGAAATGCGTAAAACTACGTCACAATGCTTTAGACACCTTGGGGAATACGTAGAAAGCGTAAGCTCGTTGATGGTACATTCACAGCCAAATAGGGAGTCATTGGAACGCAGCGCTTTCAAAACCTGGGGCACTTCCGGATTGGATTTTTCTCAGGCTTTCGCTTGCAACATCAGTTCTGTCATACTCACAGACAATATCTTTACAGTTTTGGAAACGTTAGAGTGTTTTCTATCGAAAGCTGTCAATTGTATGCATATTCTAGCATCTTTTCCTGACAAAATATCCCGTTTAAAACGGGAATGTTGTTTTTCCAAAAATGACAATACTGCCCCTAGAGTTCCAATAATTGGTTACCTGTTTCTCTGCTGGTATTGTATTTCTCCTGAAGTGACGTGTACAGGGCAGGTTTCCTGTCACGTTTCTTAAAATTGACACTAAACAGAATATGTAAGGGATAATCAACGAGGGACAATGGAAAATAATGAATGACACGGAATTGCATTATTTCCCAGGGAACGCATATAGCTCCGAGTTGATTATCCCTTTTATATTATCGCTATAATTTAACACATTTGACGCAAAAAAAATGTGTTCATTTGCAGGTAAAAATGTGTTAAATATCCACTGAAGTAGGTAGCAAGTTAACTAGATAGGTACAGTAGTAGCCTTGGTAACCAAACAAACAGAATTGCTAGTTCAGCTATCCAAACCATTAGTCGTAGCTTGCTATTATGAAAATCGAATTCAACAATGCATTAATGTTTTCAATTCGACTTTTGCTTTCAAAAGCAGATCAAACATAGAGCATGTAAGAATAAGAATGGACTATACAGGGATGCAAACTAGTCACCTTTCGGCAAATTCACTGTTTTTAAACCAGAATAGGTCAGCTACGTGATTCTAATATGCGCGTTTGGGTCAATAATGGCTGTAAGCGAACCAGTGATACGCGTTTTGAGCAATACTGTCTGTATCCAAGGCTCGAGCTTGGGTTCAGCCAGTCATTCACATAACAGAATGCAGCACATGACTGAGAGAAGAGACAGACAGCTTGCTTAATTACAGCATCAGTACGCGTTCTGGAAAGACAGCGGAGAGTGGAAAGGCAGTTTGCCAGTTACAACACACTAGCGCTTCCCCTGATCAACAACGAAGAGGTAGGTGAGAAGCCTGGAGACGGAGGTGAGAAGGTGATGAAGCGTACTTCATGAGCTGTAACTGAAAAACAACTGGCATTTGGAAAGTTTGAGGTTAGGGAGCAAGTGTGGTGGAACAATAATTGTTAGCATTGTTAAGTATCTTGCTACAGTACCGGGATCAAATTCTCAATTAGCTAGCAAATGTTGATCAACTTTAGCTAACTTAGCTGATCAAATAATTGAGTTTATGATGTGAAAATTAGATAAATTAACGTTTCAACATCAGATGAGGTAACGTTAACTCGAGGAACCAATTAGCTATCGTATTAAATGGTATACGACTCGTTGCCGTTCCTCAAGCTATAACGTTAGTTGCTCACTGGACCCTGGAAATCTGTGTGAAATGTTAACTAGTTAACCTTAGTAGTTAATGTAGTTAATTAGCTAGCTACAGTGCCTTGCGAAAGTATTCGGCCCCCTTGAACTTTGCGACCTTTTGCCACATTTCAGGCTTCAAACATAAAGATATAAAACTGTATTTTTTTGTGAAGAATCAACAACAAGTGGGACACAATCATGAAGTGGAACGACATTTATTGGATATTTCAAACTTTTTTAACAAATCAAAAACTGAAAAATTGGGCGTGCAAAATTATTCAGCCCCTTTACTTTCAGTGCAGCAAACTCTCTCCAGAAGTTCAGTGAGGATCTCTGAATGATCCAATGTTGACCTAAATGACTAATGATGATAAATACAATCCACCTGTGTGTAATCAAGTCTCCGTATAAATGCACCTGCACTGTGATAGTCTCAGAGGTCCGTTAAAAGCGCAGAGAGCATCATGAAGAACAAGGAACACACCAGGCAGGTCCGAGATACTGTTGTGAAGAAGTTTAAAGCCGGATTTGGATACAAAAAGATTTCCCAAGCTTTAAACATCCCAAGGAGCACTGTGCAAGCGATAATATTGAAATGGAAGGAGTATCAGACCACTGCAAATCTACCAAGACCTGGCCGTCCCTCTAAACTTTCAGCTCATACAAGGAGAAGACTGATCAGAGATGCAGCCAAGAGGCCCATGATCACTCTGGATGAACTGCAGAGATCTACAGCTGAGGTGGGAGACTCTGTCCATAGGACAACAATCAGTCGTATATTGCACAAATCTGGCCTTTATGGAAGAGTGGCAAGAAGAAAGCCATTTCTTAAAGATATCCATAAAAAGTGTTGTTTAAAGTTTGCCACAAGCCACCTGGGAGACACACCAAACATGTGGAAGAAGGTGCTCTGGTCAGATGAAACCAAAATTGAACTTTTTGGCAACAATGCAAAACGTTACGTTTGGCGTAAAAGCAACACAGCTGAACACACCATCCCCACTGTCAAACATGGTGGTGGCAGCATCATGGTTTGGGCCTGCTTTTCTTCAGCAGGGACAGGGAAGATGGTTAAAATTGATGGGAAGATGGATGGAGCCAAATACAGGACCATTCTGGAAGAAAACCTGATGGAGTCTGCAAAAGACCTGAGACTGGGACGGAGATTTGTCTTCCAACAAGACAATGATCCAAAACATAAAGCAAAATCTACAATGGAATGGTCGCCCGGCCGACTAGCATCACTACTCTGGATGGTTCTGACTTAGAATATGTGGACAACTACAAATACCTAGGTGTCTGGTTAGACTGTAAACTCTCCTTACATAGTCACATTAACTTCTCTCGGATAGGGGGCAGCATTCGGAAATGGCCAAGTCAAAGTCCAGACCTGAATCCAATCGAGAATATGTGGAAAGAACTGAAAACTGCTGTTCACAAATGCTCTCCATCCAACCTCACTGAGCTCGAGCTGTTTTGCAAGGAGGAATGGGAAAAAAACTTCAGTCTCTCGATGTGCAAAACTGATAGAGACATACCCCAAGCGACTTACAGCTGTAATCGCAGCAAAAGGTGGCGCTACAAAGTATTAACTTAAGGGGGCTGAATAATTTTGCACGCCCAATTTTTCAGTTTTTGATTTGTTAAAAAAGTTTGAAATATCCAATAAATGTCGTTCCACTTCATGATTGTGTCCCACTTGTTGTTGATTCTTCACAAAAAAATACAGTTTTATATCTTTATGTTTGAAGCCTGAAATGTGGCAAAAGGTCGCAAAGTTCAAGGGGGCCGAATACTTTCGCAAGGCACTGTATATCAACGGAATTCATCTAACAAAAGGGCCATTTGTGATGTTTATGGGACATATTGGAGTGCCAACAAAAGAAGCTCGTTAAAGGTAAGGCATGAATTATATTTTTGTTTCTGTGTTTTGTGTCGCGCCTGCAGGGTTGAAATATGCTTTTCTCTCTTTGTTTACTATGGTGCTATCCTCAGATAATAGCATTGTTTGTTTCGCGGAAAAGCCTTTTTAAAATCTGACATGTTGGCTGGATTCGCAACAAGTGTAGCTTTAATTTGGTATCTTGCATGTGTGATTTCATGAAAGTTTGATTTTTATAGTAATTTATTTGAATTTGGCGCTCTGCATTTTCACTGGCTTTTGGCCAGGTGGGACGCTAGCATCCCACATATCCCAGAGAGGTTAAGAGCAGTTGGAAGACACTCCACGGAAGGAATGTTGTATGGCATTGAAGCTCGTCTGGAGGTTTGTCAACACAGTGTCCAAAGAAGGGCCAGAATTATACAGAATGGTGTCGTCTGCATAGAGGTGGATCAGAGAATCACCAGCAGCAAGAGTGAAATCATTGATATATACAGAGAAAAAAGTTGGCCCAAGAATTGAACCCTGTGGCACCCCCATAAAGACTGCCAGAGGTCCGGACAGCAGGACCTCCGATTTGACACACTGAACTCTATCTGAGAAGTAGTTGGTGAACCAGGCGAGGCAATCATTTTAGAAACAAAGACTGTTGAGTCTGCCAATAAGAATGCGGTGATTGACAGAGTCGAAAGCCTTGGCCAGGTCGATGAAGACGGCTGCACAGTACTATCTTTTATCAATGGCGGTTATGATATCGTTTAGGACCTTGAGCGTGGTTGAGGTGTACCCATGACCAGCTCGGAAACCATATTTCATAGTGGAGAAGGTACGGTAGGATTCGGAATGGTCGGTGATCTGTTTGTTAACTTGGCTTTCAAAGGCTTTAGAAAGGCAGGGCAGGATGGATATAGGTCTGTAAAAGTTGGTGTCTAGAGTGTCTCCCCCTTTGAAGAAGGGGATGGCTGCGGGAGCTTTCCAATCTTTAGGGATCTCAGACGATACAAAGATAGGTTGAATAGGCTAGTAAGAGAAGGTTCAGATTGTCTAGCCCAGCTGATTTGTAGGGGTCCAGATTTTGCCGCTCTTTCAGGACATCAGCTGTCTGTATTTGGGTGAAGGAGAAAGGGGAGCTTGGGCAACTTGCTGCGTGGGGTGCAGAGCTGTTGGCCGGGGTAGGGGTAGCCCGGTGGAAAGGATGGCCAGCTGTAGAAAAATGCTTTTGGAAATCCTCGAATATCGTGGATTTATCAGTGGTGACAGTGTTTCCTAGCCTCAGTGCAGTGGGAAGATGGGAAGCGGTCCTCTTTTCTCCATGGACTTTACAGTGTCCCAAAACTTTTGGGAATTTGTACTGCAGGATGCAAATTTCTGTTCGAAAAAGCCAGCCTTAGCTTTCCTAACTGACTGTCTATATTGGTTCCTAACTTCCCTGTAAAGTTGCATATCGTGGGGGCTATTCGATGCTAAAGCAGGACACCACAGGATGTTTTTGTGCTGGTCAATGGCAGTCAAGTCTGGAGTGAACCAAGGGCTATATCTGTTCTTAGTTCTACATTTTTTAAATGGGGCATGATTATTTAAGATGGTGAGGAAAGCACTTTTAAAGAATAACCAGGCATCCTCTACTGACGGGATGAGGTCAATATCCTTCCAGGATACCGAAGCCAGGTCGTAGCCGTGATGACCTCTGAATTATTGTCTATATTATATGTTGAGTTTATTTAGTGGGTAGATAACTAACAGGAAATTTGAATGGCAGCCATTTTATAAAAATGGCCTCCCTGGTTAACTGACAGTCTTCACAGGCTGCCTCCAATCTTTAAAATGTTCCTTAAGGTATTTAGTATTAGTGTACCAGGTTTGATACTTGTATCATAAAATGGAACAATTATTTCACCTGCCCTCTGGACTATCAGGCCTAGCTGGCTATGGTGTTTTGTAGCTAGCTGAGTGCAACGTTGAATAGCTTTATAATAATGGTCAACACAATTACCCTTTATCGGTCCAAGCTTGTATTGCATAGGCTTCAGAATTGTTATATTGTGGAACATTTACGGTGTCTTCAGAAAGTATTCATACCCCTTATTGTACATTTTGTGTTACAGCCTGAATTCAAAAAGGAATAAATATTATTTTCTCACCCATCAACACACAATACCCCATAATCACAAAGTAAAAACATGTTTTTAGAAATGTTTGCAAATTTATTGAAAAATAAATGTACACTCATGTCAATAATTTCTAGAAAAACCTTTGGCAGAGATAACAGCTGTGAGTCTTTCTGGGTAAGTCTCTTTCCACCTGGATTGTGCAACATTTCAAAATTATTCAAACTCTGTCAAATCGTTTTTTTTAATCATTTCTTGACAACCATTTTCAGGTCTTACCATAGATTTTCAAGTAGATATAAGTCTGGAACATTTACTATCTTCTTGGTAAGCAACTCCAGTGTAGATTCTGCCTTGTGTTTTAGGTTGTTGTCCTGCTGAAAGGGGAATTCATCTTCCAGTGTCTGGTAGAAAGCAGACGGAACCAGGTTTTCCTCTCGGATTTTGCCTGTGCTTAGCTCCATTCAGTTTATTTTTTATCCTGAAAAACTCCCCAGTCCTTAACAATTACAAGCATACCCAGAACGTGATGCAGCCACCACTATGCTTGAAAATATGGAGAGTGGTACTCAGTAATGTGTTGTATTGGATTTGCCCCAGACATTTTATTTAGGAAAAAAAGTGTATTGCTTTCCCACATGTTTTACATTAATACTTTAGTGCCTTGTTGCAAACAGTATGCATGTTTTGGAATATTTTTATTCTGTACAGGCTTCCTTCTTTTCACTCAGTCAATTAGGTTAATGTTGTGGAGTAACTACAATATTGTTGATCCATTGTCAGTTTTCTCCTATCACAGCCATTAAACTCTGTAACTGTTTTAAAGTCAACATTGGCCTCATGGTGAAATCCCTGAGCGTTTTCCTTCTTCTTCGACAACTGAGTTAGGAAGGACACCTGTATCTTTATAGTGACTGGGTGTATTGATACACCATCCAAAGTGTAATTAATAACTTTGCCATGCTAAAAGGGATTATTTTTTACCCATCTACCAATCGGTATCCTTCTTTGCGAGGCATTGGAAAACCTTCCAGGTCTTTGTGGTTGAATCTGTGTTTGAAATTCACTGCTCGACTGAGGGACAGATAATTGTATGTGTGGGGTACAGAGATCAGGTAGTCATTCAAAAATCATGTTAAACACTATTATTGCACACAGCGAATCCATGCAACTTATTATGCAACTTAAGAACACAATTACTCCTGAACTTATTTAGGCTTGCAATAACAAAGGGGTTGAATACTTATTGACTCAAGACATTACTGCTTTTCATTTTTTATACATTTGTATAAAATGTGAAAAACATAGTTCAACTTTGACATTATTGGGTATTGTGTGTAGACCAGTGACCAAAAATCTACATTTTATTTTCAGGCTGCAACACAACAAAATGTGGAAAATGTCCAGGGGTGTGAATACTTTCTGAAGGCACTGTATTATTCATTATTCGTAGGCTAAATTCTTATCATTAATATCACACTCAAAATGTATTGAAATAACCCAATAATTAAACATTGTAAAACTAACACACTTTTGCTCTTGTTTTTACTTTGCAACTTGTATAATTTTGCCAATATGTTAATTAAGCACTTTTGTCTTATGTATCGAATACAAGATTGTATTTATTTGCAAGAATAAAAATGTATCTAACCAAACTGCTATATTCTCCCGCTGGCCCAAAAATGTTAGAGTTATTTCAAGCAAATATTGAATTTATTGACAATTTCACAGTGTGTTACGTTTTGTAATCATGCCTAGGTTATAGTTTTGACAGGTGAGGAACAAGAGTTATGCAATGGAGCAGTATATTGCTACCATCATTGTTAGATAGTAGACTTGATTCTAAACTATTGTCTCTGCTGTAAACTTTAGTTCTGCCCTCTGTCTTCAGCAGATGGTCAACTGTTTACACACAACATTGAAAGTATGTGATGACTTTGTAACTCTCCCACCCCCTTCCTATTAACTACTTATAACTTACCATAACCCCTTTCTCCTATTAACCACTTATAACTTGTTATGAGCTAACATTTAAACATTTCATTCCAATGTCCCTTCAAGCCTTATGGACATGGAGGAGGTATGTGGTGGTCTGTGATCTCTGTGTGTAACCAGCTGGGTGTGGACTGTGTTTGCCTCCTCTGTTAGATCAGCTTGACCTCGGAATGAGCCTCCCTCCTCACTGGAAGGTGATATGATGTTTTTTCTTTGTGTGGTGCATGAGGGAACATTATCTGATGTATTTCTGTCAGCTGCGGAATGTCCAAACATGCATCTGTATTGCCAAGATCAAACTCCCTGCAAAATGATCCAGTTTCTTAATAGCTTATTAAATTTGACCATGCACTTTGTTGCTTAAACTAAAGTTATTAAACTGCCGTTCAAATATACACATGTGCATACAGTCACTCAGTTGCTTGTTTACTGTAGGCCTACTGTGCATCTGTTGTTGTTTTGTTTGTTGCTTGTGTTTGCATGAGCCATGTCCTATTTTTAGACATACCGCACAGTGTCTTTTTTATTTTATTTATTTAACCTTTACTTAACTAGGCAAGTCAGTTAAGACGGCATACCCCAGCCAAACCCTCCCCTAACTCGGACGATGCTGGGCCAATTGTGCCCCACCCTATGGGGACAGCCGATCACAGACGGCTGTGACACAGCCCGGGATCGAATCAGGGTCTGTAGTGACGCCTTTTGCACTGAGATGCATTTCCTTAGACCACTGCGCCACTCTGGAGTTTCTGTCTATGCACCAGTGCTCACTTCCTCCTCCCCTCTCTGCCACTTCCTGTTTTAAGGCAAACCATGGTAGTTTCCTGAAACCTCAACCTGACAATGCCTGTAGTCACTCACCTCCATATGAGTTTGCGTGGTTTAAGCTAAATCTCTACATAAGTCAGATGGAGGCACACATAGCAAGTGTTGCACTGAGTGTCTCTGGAGGACAATCCCATGGACAGGGGGAGTGAATGACACTCCAGGAAATAGGCTTTTGTAGGGAGTGGGTGAGGCGTCAGAGGAACAGCTCTATTGTTTTGTCAGGGAGATGGTGCCTTAGGCTGAGTGGAGGTAAAGAGGGGGATTAAAGGGAGAGGGAGCAGATGGGGGCTGTAGGAATCCAACACAGA
Source organism: Oncorhynchus mykiss (assembly GCF_057628025.1). Taxonomy (NCBI): domain Eukaryota; kingdom Metazoa; phylum Chordata; class Actinopteri; order Salmoniformes; family Salmonidae; genus Oncorhynchus; species Oncorhynchus mykiss. The sequence goes on along the minus strand of NC_143031.1, from coordinate 36,523,601 downwards.
TGGACAGCGAGCAGTAGAAGGTGTGTGATACTGTATACTCATATACTAGACAGAGCCACAGACATAGTAGCAAAATTATATTTTTTGCTGTTTACACAACCTCACAATGACCTCCTTTCTAATGCACCTATAACCTTTTTTCTGGACAAAGCACTTCTCTCACAGAACACTGTTTACGCGTAAATGCTGTATAATACATTAACAAACTGGGTGAAGGGGAGTAGGAGTGGCAGAATAAAGGCTGAGAGAAAGGGAAAGATGTCTAGCAAGAGTTGGCATGTAGAGATAAAGATGATCTTACTGCTCTATGCCAGGGATTATACCTGATACTCATTAGTCTACCTCTTTTACGCTGTCACCACTCACCACACATGCATTGTGTGTGTGTGTACTTGTGTTTGTGTCACTGATGTAGCACTGACGTCCGTCTGGTCTTCCTATTAATATTTGATGTATAAAGTGTGTGTGTGTGTGTGTGTGTGTGTGTGTGTGTGTGTGTGTGTGTGTGTCTGAGAGAGAATGGCATCCAGTGGGATAATCCCCTCTGGCCTTGCTCAGTCTTCCCCGCCCCAAATTATCATTATCATTCCTCCATGGTTCAGCATGCCAGTGGTGGTAGACGGCAATAAAAACACAATGAGGGGAAAGAGCATGTCCTGCTGTTGTAGTGTAACATACTATAGGCCTAAAGCCTATCAATGCTGTTTCATGTGGCTTTTATCAACATGTGTATTTGTTGGATATAGAGGCTACAGTATCATGCACAATGTGGCTGTTTTTGAGTTGGTCATGTAATTAATTATCTGTCATTTCACGAGTTACAGTCAGGCGGTTGGCGGACTATGCTACTAGGAGAAGGACTGAACATAAAGATCATGAAGTTATTTAGGCACTAGTCTGTTATGTTAAATAGTGTTTAAAAGCATTGTTGTTTATTGTTATCGCGTGAAAAAGGGGTGGAGAGATATCATGCACTGTGGGTCCCTTAGGATGGGGTGGAGAGATATCTCTCACAATTCTGCACACCACCCTTAAGTGACTCTGTTCAGAGGGGAACAGAGAGAGAGAGAGGCTCCATCTGGAATACATTATTCAAATTCCACAAGGCTGGATATCTGATGATGTTGGCAAGAGAGAGAGAGGGAAGTTGGGGTGTGTTGGGTAGAGAGAGAGGGAAGTTGGAGGGTGTTGGGTAGAGAGAGAGGGAAGTTGGGGGGTGTTGGGTAGAGAGAGAGGGAAGTTGGGGGGTGTTGGGTAGAGCCCGACCGATTAGGCTATATCCGTTCACTGCTGATATAGGTCTTTTACCGATATATCGTATCGGACAATAATTCCACCGATAACCAATATTCAATAAATAGGATGAATAAGGTAATCACATGCTTATCCAAACACTTTTCTAATGATGTCATTATCACAATGTAAGGAATCATCATTTGAAGCATATTTCTTGGACAATAGCTCTTTTGGATGGCAATTTATTAGGGCTGGGAATTGCCAGGGTCCTCGCGATACGATATTATCGTGATACTTAGGTGCTAATGCGGTATGTATTGCAATTCTCATGATTCTACAGTATATGTATTGTGATGGGGGAAAAATCGATACAGTTACATATCGGGATATTATGTTTGACGATATATCGTATTGTATCATATCGTTTTGAAAATATTGCAATATTATTTTTGTGCTAGTTTGCTGTACCTGCCCCAAAACTCCAGTATTTCTCCTTCATAGCTTGTTCTCCATCTTCTTTTTAAACAGGGAGCCAATTTGTTTTCAGCGGTTTTATTCCCATGGCTAATCGAAACTAGTTTTCTCATGGCTCTCTCTTGTCCATCTGCAGCAGCAATACAAATAAAGCCTTTTGTATATTAACACTCACACTTGATTATTTTCCCTCTTATTAGCTAGCTCTGATAGCTACTTTTTTTTTTTTTAAATGTACTTACTATGACTGTGATCTTAAAATGAATGCACTAACTGTAAGTCGCTCTGGATAAGAGTTTCTGCTTAATGACTAATGACTAAAATGTAAATGTAAAAGATGGAGAACAAGCTATGAATGAAAAATACTGACAAGTTTTTCCCCCATCACTACAATTTATGAGAACAGTGTGGGAAAAGGACACTTTGTTATCAGAAGATATATTGGTAAGTTTTGCTCGCCAAAAAATCGGAATCAGTATTGGACCCAAAAAAACATATCGGTTGGGCTCTAGTGTTGGGTTTTTAAATGATAGTATTAGTAACTGAAAATCATAACAGATATGGAGGCAGCAGTAGGGGGGCGCTGTCCTCAAATGGTCCCTGCTATCCGGGATCTGACATCACCCCATTGAAGTTGACATTTAAAATAGTTAAGGTTATGGTTAAGTAAGGGTTATGATTAAGGTTAGGATAAGGGTAGGGGTTAGGGTTTAGGTTAAGGACGTCCCAAGGATCCAGAATAGTACTAACCATCCTCAAACTGAAGTTAGGGGGTGAGGTCACTGTAGCGTGAAAGAGACTGTCAAATAAGTGCACTGCTGCTCCACTATGTGTATACTGTACATAGGGGTTTGTGGATATATCACTAACACACTCACAAAACGTGTGAACATATACCAGTACCCTACAAACATATTTCATATATATATAGATAGAGTGGCAGAGTAGTTGCGTAAGCCTAAGTAATGAGACATTTCTGCGCTGGTGTTGTTGTAAGAGAGTGATACATCTTGTGTTTGCACAGTTTTTTTTCCATGGACGGGAAGAGAGCCAATGAGAGGGTTAGGTATGAAATTCATCTTGTTGGTGTGACAGTTCTATCGCTATTATCGCCTATGAATCTGTTTCAGCTTGTAAGAGAAGAGAAGAAGGAGGGAGGGATAGAATGCACTCGGGCCACGTCATGTGATTTTTGTTTGTATCATTTTTTATAGAGTTTCAGAACGGTTACATGTTTCTTAACGTCCCATGGGCTGTTAGCAGATTTTTCCAAACCTTTTGAACTCTCTTTTCTTTGGCCCGGCTCAGCCAGCATACTTTCCCTCGTCTTTTTCTCTCTCTCTCTTTTTTTGGAAGGTGCTCCAGTCCAAGTGTGTGACGTGTTAGTGGAGTTACAGCCTGTGTTTCGCAGTGGTGATTTAAGGACTTGCGGACGAATGGAGGAGAGGATGTTTACTTGACCTGTCAATGGGACTACAGGGCTGAAGTTGTAAACAAGTTGAACTGCTGGTATTTATTTAGGTTTGACGCTGTGTGCTTTGTCCTCATAGGGTGGCACAACGGACAGAGAGAACAGCGGGAGAGCGTAGTGTGAGGGTGTGTATGTGTGTTTGGAAGAGAGAAACAGACTGACAGAAACAGAGACAGCATGTAGTGTGTGTGAAGGAGAGAGTAACCGTAACCTGGATCTATTGCACATGGACAGAGGGAGGTAGATGAGCAACTAGAGCACCTAGGGAGTCTTCCTGATGTGGAGGGAGGACCACTGACGCCAGAGAAGACCAGAGAGGGAGATCAACAACACTAAGCTAGGCCAGGATGAGGTACCGAGGCAGGGTAAGATCCTTATCCCTTCTCTACATGCTGCTCATAACATGTCATAGGTGTGTGTGTGTTTGTGTGTGTTTGTGTGTGTTTGTGTGTGTGTGTGTGTGTGTGTGTGTGTGTGTGTGTGTGTGTGTGTGTGTGTGGCGGACATTTCGTCAGTCCCCACAAGCAAAAAAGTGGGGACATTTCATCAGTCCCCACAAGGAAAAAGGCTATTTTAGGGTTAAGTTTAGAATAAGGGTTAGGTTGGGGCTCCCGAGTGGCGCAGCGGTCTAAGGCACTGCATCTCAGTGCAGGCATCACTACATACACCCTGGTTTGAGTCCAGGCTGTATCACAATCGGACGCGATTGGGAGTCCCATAGGGCGGCCCACTATAGGCCCAGTGTCATCCGGGTTTGGTCGGTGTAGGCCGTCATTGTAAATAAGAATTTGTTCTTAACTGACTTGCCTAGTTAAATAAAATAAAACCATTAAATAGGCTTAAGGGTTAATGCTAGAGATCAAAACAAACTTTATTTGTCACATGCGCCGAATACAACAAGTGTAGACTTTACCGTGAAGTGCTTACTTACAAGCCCTTAACCAACAGTGCAGTTCAAGAAGAGTTAGGTTTAGGGTTAGGGAAAATAGGATTTTGAATGGGAATCATTTTTTGGGTCCCCACAAGGATTGTAAAACAAACATTTGGACTATAGTTCTCCCACCATTACTATGAGTCATTACATTGCCTGGGACTGGCACTAGGCTCTCCTGGGATATACTGTAGCTGGTGGCTGGTATTTTTCCACTCTGTCCAGTGCTAGCACATCCATGCTGGAGCGACAGCTGTGGAGCTGGTGTGTGTCCACCCATAGTAGGTATGTCTGGGGACGGAGCAGAGGGGCGCCTTATAAGGAAGAGACTGAGGGGAATCAGCCCAGCACCCCTGCCTTAAGGGGCCCAGAGCCAAGTCCTGCTGAAGCCTCCCTGCTGCCTCTCATAGATGCACCACTCACAACCCTCTTGGCTCCATAGGACTACATTACCCTCAACCCTCACCTAGTTGTTGTGTGTATGTACTGACATGTACAGTATGTGTAACTGATAGATGCACACACACACACTACATGTTAATGTTTTTAAATGTATGTCAATTGTAAAGTATTTTCTCTGTAATGTATGTGTTGGACCCCAGTAAGACTAGCTGTCACTGTTGGCGTCGGCTAATGTGGATACTAATAAATCAAATTAAAATAGGACTACAACACCCACAAGACTCTCTACTCCATAAGACTAAAACACTCACATCCCTCACTACTAAGGGTGCGTTCGTAAATTCTCGCTGGAGTGCCAGAGCGCCCTAAGAGTGTGCTCTGGGCATTCGTAAATTCAGAGCGTTGTCAGATTGTGCGTTCATAAATTCAGACTGTTTCGCATTCTGAGCGTTCAGAGCGCACACTGGAAGCTCTGGCCAAGGAGTAGGGTTGATCCGAGCGTTCTGACCTCACAGCGGCAGTCAAGCACCCAAGTTAACTGGCTAAAGTTAGCTAACTGGCTAGCTACTTCCAGACATAAATGACAGAACAACCCACTTTGTCCATTTTATTTGCCAGAGGGTTTGTGACTAACTGTGCTGCTGGAAACACTTTAATTACGCTTTTTTGCCAACGTTTAATGATACCGGCCATATTCAATGGGTGTTGAGCGTTCGTAAATTCATCAGTTATACAAACGCACCCTCCATAGTACAGTATTGCAGCAACAACAGCCCTCACCACTCTATTGGACTACAACTTCCACAATCCTCACTGCTTTTCAAGACGACTCCTTTCACAGCCCTCACTGCTCCATAGGATTGCAACACACAAAACTACAACACCAACGACTACAACACCTAAAGTTGAAGTCAGAAGTTTACTTACACCTTAGCAAAATACATTTAAACTCAGTTTTTCACAATTCCTGACATTTAATCCTAGTAAAAATTTCATTTCGTAGGTCAGTTAGAATCACCACTTTATGTCAGAATAATAGTAGAGAATTATTTATTTACGCTTTTATTTCTTTCATCACATTCCCAGTGGGTCAGAAGTTTACATACACTCAATTAGTATTTGGTGGCATTGCCTTCAAATTGTTTAACTTGGGTCAAACGTTTCGGGTAGCCTTCCACAAGCTTCCCACAATAAGTTGGGTGAATTTTGGCCCATTTCCTCCTGACAAAGCTGGTGTAACTGAGTCAGGTTTGTATGCCTCCTTGCCCGCACATGCTTTTTCAGTTCTGCCCACAAATATTCTATGGGATTGAGGTCAGGGCTTTGTGATGGCCACTTCAATACCCTGACTTTGTTGTCCTTAAGCCATTTTGCCACAAGTTTGGAAGTGTGCTTGGGGTCATTGTCCATTTGGAAGACCCATTTGTGAATGGAAGGAAGCTTTAACTTCCTGACTGATGTCTTGAGATATTGCTTCAATATATCCACATAATTTTCCTTCCTCATGTGGCCATCTATTTTGTGAAGTGCACCAGTCCCTCCTGCAGCAAAGCTCCCCCACAATATGATGCTTCCACCCCCGTGCTTCAAGGTTGGGGTGGTGTTCTTCGGCTTGCAAGCCTCCCCCTTTTTCCTCCAAACATAACGGTGGTCATTATGGCCAAACAATTTTTGTTTCATCAGACCAGAGGATGTTTCTCCAAAAAGTACGATCTTTGTCCCCATGTTCAGTTGCAAACCGTAGTCTGGCTTTTTTATGGTGGTTTTGGAGCAGTGGCTTCTTCCTTGCTGAGCAGCCTTTCAGGTTATGTCGATATAGGACTTGTTTTACTGTGGATATAGATACTTTTATACCTGTTTCCTCCAGTATCTTCACAAGGTCCTTTGCTGCTGTTCTGGGAATGATTTGCACTTTTTGCAACAAAGTACGTTCATCTCTAGGAGACAGAATGCTTCTCCTTCCTGAGCGGTATGACGGCTGCATAGGCCCATGGTGTTTATACTTGCGTATTATTGTTTGTACAGATGAACGTGTTACCTTCAGGCATTTGGAAATTGCTCCCAAGGATGAACCAGACTTGTGGAGGTCTACAATCTTTTTTCTGAGGTCTTGGCTGATTTCTTTTGATTTTCCCATGATGTCAAGCAAAGAGGCACTGAGTTTGAAGGTAGGCCTTGAAATACATCCACAAGTACACCTCCAATTGACTGAAATGATGTCAATTAGCCTAACAGACGCTTCTAAAGCCATGACGTCATTTTCGGGAATTTTCCAACTGTTTAAAGGCACAGTCGACATAGTGTATGTACACTTCTGACCCACTGGAATTGTGATACAGTGAATTATAAGTTAAATAATCTCTCTGTAAACAATTGTTGGAAAAATTACTTAACAAAACTATAGTTTGTTAACAAGAAATCTGTGGAGTCGTTAAAAAACGAGTTTTAATGACTCCAACCTAAGTGTATGTAAACTTCCGACTTCAACTCTACATCCTCACAGGTCCATCAAACTTCATTACCCACAGGGCCGATGGATACTCTACACAGAGTCTTGTGATTTTCTTATACAGTGGGGCAAAAAAAGTATTTAGTTAGCCACCAATTGTGCAAGTTCTCCCACTTAAAAAGATGAGAGACCTGTAATTTTTATCATAGGTACACTTCAACTATGACAGACAAAATGAGAGAAAGAAAATCCTGAAAATCACGTTGTAGGATTTTTAATGAATTTATTTGCAAATTATGGTGGAAAATAAGTATTTGGTCAATAACAAAAGTTTATCTCAATACTTTGTTATATACCCTTTGTTGGCAATGACAGAGGTCAAACGTTTTCTGTAAGTCTTCACAAGGTTTTCACACACTGTTGCTGGTATTTTGGCCCATTCCTCCATGCAGATCTCCTCTAGAGCAGTGATGTTTTGGGGCTGTTGCTGGGCAACACGGACTTTCAACTCCCTCCAAAGATTTTCTATGGGGTTGAGATCTGGAGACTGGCTAGGCCACTCCAGGACCTTGAAATGCTTCTTACGAAGCCACTCCTTCGTTGCCCGGGCGGTGTGTTTGGGATCATTGTCATGCTGAAAGACGCAGCCACGTTTCATCTTCATGCCCTTGCTGATGGAAGGAGGTTTTCACTCAAAATCTCACGATACATGGCCCCATTCATTCTTTCCTTTACACGGATCAGTCGTCCTGGTCCCTTTGCAGAAAAACAGCCCCAAAGCATGATGATTCCACCCCCATGCTTCACAGTAGGTTGGATGCAACTCAGCATTCTTTGTCCTCCAAACATGACGAGTTGAGTTTTTACCAAAAAGTTATATTTTGGTTTCATCTGACCATGTTTCATCTGACCATATGACATTCTCCCAATCTTCTTCTGGATCATCCAAATGCTCTCTAGCAAACATCAGACGGGCCTGGACATGTACTGGCTTAAGCAGGGCACTGCAGGATTTGAGTCCCTGGCGGCGTAGTGTGTTACTGGTGGTAGGCTTTGTTACTTTGGTCCCAGCTCTCTGCAGGTCATTCACTGGGTCCCCCCGTGTGGTTCTGGGATTTTTGCTCACCGTTCTTGTGATAATTTTGACCCCACGGGGTGAGATCTTGCGTGGAGCCCCAGATCGAGGGAGATTATCAGTGGTCTTGTATGTCTTCCATTTCCTAATAATTGCTCCCACAGTTGATTTCTTCAAACCAAGCTGCTTACCTATTGCAGATTCAGTCTTCCCAGCCTGGTGCAGGTCTACAATTTTGTTTCTGGTGTCCTTTGACAGCTCTTTGGTCTTGGCCATAGTGGAGTTTTGAGTGTGACTGTTTGAGGTTGTTGACAGGTGTCTTTTATACTAATAACAAGTTCAAACAGGTGCCATTAATACAGGTAACGAGTGGAGGACAGAGGAGCCTCTTAAAGAAGAAGTTACACGTCTGTGAGAGCCAGAAATCTTGCTTGTTTGTAGGTGACCAAATACTTATTTTCCACCATAATTTGCAAATAAATTCATAAAAATCCTACAATATGATTTTCTGGATTTTTTTTCTAATTTTGTCTGTCGTAGTTGAAGTGTACCTATGATGACAATTACAGGCCTCTCTCATCTTTTTAAGTGGGAGAACTTGCACAATTGGTGGCTGACTAAATACTTTTTTGCCCCACTGTATTATATAGAACACTCATCTCTTCTAAGGGCCACAGGACCCTGTTCACGGGGCCACAGTAACTAGGCCTACACTACTTGAGAGTCCACTCACAATCCAACCTCTTAAGGATCGGACCCTTTTTTTCAGTTTTCGCCTAAAATGACGTACCCAACTCTAACTGCCTGTAGCTCAGGACCGGAAGCAAGGATATGCATATTATTGATGCCATTTGAAAGGGAACACTTTGAAGTTTGTGGAAATGTGAAATTAATGTAGGAGAATATAACACATTTAGATCTGGTAAAATATCATTTTTTTGTCCCATCATCTTTGAAATGCAAGAGAACGTAACGTAACTATTCCAGGTTAGCCTCAATTTAGATTTTGGCCACTAGATGGCAGCATTGTATGTGCAAAGTTTTAGACTGATTCAATGAACCATTGCATTTCTGTTCAAAATGTTCTATCAAGACTGCCTAAATGTGTCTAATTGGTTTATTAATACATTTTCGAGTTCATAGCTGTGCACTCTCCTCAAACAATAGCATGGTATTATTTCACTGTAATAGCTACTGTAAATTGGACAATGTAGTTAGATTTAACAAAAATGGAAGCTTTCTGCCCATTTCAGATATTTCTATGTCCTCAGAAATGTTCTTGTTACTTCAAACCTCATGCTAATCACATTCGCCTAAATTAGCTTAACCGTCCCGTGGGGGGGACACCGATCCCGTAGAGGATGAGGCAGCATTTTAGAGAAACACACAAACAGCCAAACACACAAAAGACACATTCAGTGGAGATCTAACCCTAAGCCTGACTCTAAAATACCTTCAGGAAAATCACTATACAAATCAAATCAAATCAAATCAAATCAAATTTTATTTGTCACATACACATGGTTAGCAGATGTTAGTGCGAGTGTAGCGAAATGCTTGTGCTTCTAGTTCCGACAATGCAGTAATAACAAGTAATCTAACTAACAATTCCAAAACTACTGTCTTGTACACAGTGTAAGGGGATAAAGAATATGTACATAAGGATATATGAATGAGTGATGGTACAGAGCAGCATAGGCAAGATACAGTAGATGGTATCGAGTACAGTATGTACAAATGAGATGAGTATGTAAACAAAGTGGCATAGTATAGTATAAAGTGGCTAGTGATACATGTATTACATAAGGATACCGTCGATGATATAGAGTACAGTATATACGTATGCATATGAGATGAATAATGTAGGGTAAGTAACATTTATATAAGGTAGCATTGTTTAAAGTGGCTAGTGATATATTTACGTCATTTCCCATCAATTCCCATTATTAAAGTGGCTGGAGTTGAGTCAGTGTCAGTGTTAGTGGTGGCTGTTTAACAGTCTGATGGCCTTGAGATAGAAGCTGTTTTTCAGTCTCTCGGTCCCAGCTTTGATGCACCTGTACTGACCTCGCCTTCTGGATGATAGCGGGGTGAACAGGCAGTGGCTCGGGTGGTTGATGTCCTTGATGATCTTTATGGCCTTCCTGTGACATCGGGTGGTGTAGGTGTCCTGGAGGGCAGGTAGTTTGCCCCCGGTGATGCGTTGTGCAGACCTCACTACCCTCTGGAGAGCCTTACGGTTGAGGGCGGTGCAGTTGCCATACCAGGCGGTGATACAGCCCGCCAGGATGCTCTCGATTGTGCATCTGTAGAAGTTTGTGAGTGCTTTTGGTGACAAGCCGAATTTCTTCAGCCTCCTGAGGTTGAAGAGGCGCTGCTGCGCCTTCTTCACGATGCTGTCTGTGTGAGTGGACCAATTCAGTTTGTCTGTGGTGTGTATGCCGAGGAACTTAAAACTTGCTACCCTCTCCACTACTGTTCCATCGATGTGGATAGGGGGGTGTTCCCTCTACTGTTTCCTGAAGTCCACAATCATCTCCTTAGTTTTGTTGACGTTGAGTGTGAGGTTATTTTCCTGACACCACACTCCGAGGGCCCTCACCTCCTCCCTGTAGGCCGTCTCATCGTTGTTGGTAATCAAGCCTACCACTGTTGTGTCGTCCGCAAACTTGATGATTGAGTTGGAGGCGTGCGTGGCCACGCAGTCGTGGGTGAACAGGGAGTACAGGAGAGGGCTCAGAACGCACCCTTGTGGGGCCCCAGTGTTGAGGATCAGCGGGGAGGAGATGTTGTTGCCTACCCTCACCACCTGGGGGCGGCCCGTCAGGAAGTCCAGTACCCAGTTGCACAGGGCGGGGTCGAGACCCAGGGTCTCGAGCTTGATGACGAGCTTGGAGGGTACTATGGTGTTGAATGCCGAGCTGTAGTCGATGAACAGCATTCTTACATAGGTATTCCTCTTGTCCAGATGGGTTAGGGCAGTGTGCAGTGTGGTTGAGATTGCATCATCTGTGGACCTATTTGGGCGGTAAGCAAATTGGAGTGGGTCTAGGGTCTCAGGTAGGGTGGAGGTGATATGGTCCTTGACTAGTCTCTGAAAGCACTTCATGATGACGGATGTGAGTGCTACGGGGCGGTAGTCGTTTAGCTCAGTTACCTTAGCTTTCTTGGGAACAGGAACAATGGTGGCCCTCTTGAAGCATGTGGGAACAGCAGACTGGTATAGGGATTGATTGAATATGTCCGTAAACACACCGGCCAGCTGGTCTGCGCATGCTCTGAGGGCGCGGCTGGGGATGCCGTCTGGGCCTGCAGCCTTGCGAGGGTTAACACGTTTAAATGTCTTACTCACCTCGGCTGCAGTGAAGGAGAGACCGCATGTTTTCGTTGCAGGCCGTGTCAGTGGCACTGTATTGTCCTCAAAGCGGGCAAAAAAGTTATTTAGTCTGCCTGGGAGCAAGACATCCTGGTCCGTGACTGGGCTGGATTTCTTCCTGTAGTCCGTGATTGACTGTAGACCCTGCCACATGCCTCTTGTGTCTGAGCCGTTGAATTGAGATTCTACTTTGTCTCTGTACTGGCGCTTAGCTTGTTTGATAGCCTTGCGGAGGGAATAGCTGCACTGTTTGTATTCGGTCATGTTACCAGACACCTTGCCCTGATTAAAAGCAGTGGTTCGCGCTTTCAGTTTCACACGAATGCTGCCATCAATCCACGGTTTCTGGTTAGGGAATGTTTTAATCGTTGCTATGGGAACGACATCTTCAACGCAAGTTCTAATGAACTCGCACACCGAATCAGCGTATTCGTCAATGTTGTTATCTGACGCAATACGAAACATCTCCCAGTCCACGTGATGGAAGCAGTCTTGGAGTGTGGAGTCAGCTTGGTCGGACCAGCGTTGGACAGACCTCAGCATGGGAGCCTCTTGTTTTAGTTTCTGTCTGTAGGCAGGGATCAACAAAATGGAGTCGTGGTCAGCTTTTCCGAAAGGGGGGCGGGGCAGGGCCTTATATGCGTCGCGGAAGTTAGAGTAACAATGATCCAAGGTCTTTCCTCCCCTGGTTGCGCAATCGATATGCTGATAAAATTTGGGGAGTCTTGTTTTCAGATTAGCCTTGTTAAAATCCCCAGCTACAATGAATGCAGCCTCCGGATAAATTGTTTCCAGTTTGCAAAGAGTTAAATAAAGTTAGTTCAGAGCCATCGATGTGTCTGCTTGGGGGGGGATATATACGGCTGTGATTATAATCGAAGAGAATTCTCTTGGTAGATAATGCGGTCTACATTTGATTGTGAGGAATTCTAAATCAGGTGAACAGAAGGATTTGAGTTCCTGTATGTTTCTTTCATCACACCATGTCACGTTGGCCATGAGGCATACGCCCCCGCCCCTCTTCTTCCCAGAAAGATGTTTGTTTCTGTCAGTGCGATGTGTGGAGAAACCCGTTGGCTGCACCGCTTCGGATAGCGTCTCTCCAGTGAGCCATGTTTCAGTGAAGCAAAGGACGTTACAGTCTCTGATGTCCCTCTGGAATGCTACCCTTGCTCGGATTTCATCAACCTTGTTGTCAAGAGACTGGACATTGGCAAGAAGAATGCTAGGGAGTGGTGCGCGCTGTGCCCGTCTCCGGAGTCTGACCAGAAGACCGCCTCGTTTCCCTCTCTTTCGGAGTCGTTTTTTTGGGTCGCTGCATAGGATCCACTCCGTTGTCCTGTTTGTAAGGCAGAACACAGGATCCGCGTCGCGAAAAACATATTCTTGGTCGTACTGATGGTGAGTTGATGCTGATCTTATATTCAGTAGTTCTTTTCGACTGTATGTAATGAAACCTAAGATGACCTGGGGTACTAATGTAAGAAATAACACGTAAAAAAACAAAAAACTGCATAGTTTCCTAGGAACGCGAAGCGAGGCGGCCATCTCTGTCGGCGCCGGAAGTAGTATACGTGTATACGTGTGTGTGTGTGTGTGCGTGTGCGTGAGGGGATTCCTCTGTGTGTTTTACTTTCTGCAGGAAGGCCACCTGCAAGAACAATACTCTGAGGTAGAGGGGGGCTGGGTAGGAGTGCGGAGTGGAAGTGTCTCCTGGCTTTCCCCTGCTCATAGTTCTTGGCTTCACTCCACTGTTGTCCTTGTGTTGTTTCAAGGATTTTCCACCATTAAGCGTTCAGAGATAACGACCAGTTAGTGACATTAACCAACCCCTAACGACACCCCTGAGAGGACTGTGTGTTCCCAAAGCCCCTGGCCCCATTGTTCCTCTCCCAGTGTGCCTTTGTGTGTGTGTGTGTGTGTGTGTGTGTGTGTGTGTGTGTGTGTGTGTGTGTGTGTGTGTTAGGGGGCTTGCTTACGCACTTCAAATGATTACACCTGATACAGTGAGTGATCAAACAGACTAGAGGTGATTGGTTGTAGTGGAACGGTGCTGGAATGCAGGATGTAACCTAGACATTTCTGTTCTGTACTGGTGGATAATAGTCGTAACTGGATAATGCACACACCAATTCACGGTAGGTATATTTTTTGTGTCTGTTCTCTTCTGATATTTTCAGATTAACATGTCGGTGAACTTCTCTGGGTATTATTTCCCTGTGTTGTGCTCCGTTTGTCATCAGAATACCAGGGTTTGGGGGCCTCCTGGGTGGCGCAGTGGTTAAGGGCGCTGTACTGCAGCGCCAGCTGTGCCATCAGAGTCCTGGGTTCGCGCCCAGGCTCTGTCGTAACCGGCCGCGACCGGGAGGTCCGTGGGGCGACGCACAATTGGCCTAGCGTCGCCCGGGTTAGGGAGGGCTTGGTCGGTAGTGTCCTTGTCTCATCGCGCACCAGCGACTCCTGTGGCGGGCTGGGCGCAGTGTACGCTAGCCAAGGTGGCCAGGTGCACGGTGTTTCCTCCGGCGCATTGGTGCGGCTGGCTTCCGGGTTGGATGTGCGCTGTGTTAAAGAAGCAGCGGCTTGGTTGGTTGTGTATCGGAGGACGCATGACTTTCAACCTTCGTCTCTCCCGAGCCCGTACGGGAGTTGTAGCGATGAGACAAGATAGTAGCTACTACACAATTGGATACTACGAAATTGGGGAGAAAAAAAGGGGTAAAATTCAAAAAAAAAAAAAAAAAAAGAATACCAGGGTTTACATCTTTTTAGCAGCATTGGTCAGAACCTGACTGGCGCTAAAGCAGTATTTACTGTTTATACATCCCAATACGCTATCTCACAATCACACAATAGAGGAGCTTAGAGACACTGTTTATATTAAAGATTATTGAAATGGCTTCATTGTTTGATTTATGTTCTGCATGTCTGAACGTCCTGTGTGTGCTTTCCTCTGGTTGATATGGTTGTTCCTGACAAGCTTCTTGTGGAGGTGTTTATTTGCAGTGCTGTGGTGTTGTCAGTATACGCCCAATCCCAACTCGACCCTCTGCCCTACCCTCCATGACCGGGAGCCCCAAAAGGCGGTGCACAATTGGCCAGCACCATCCGGGTTAGGGGAGGGTTTAGCCGGCAGGGCTTTTCATGGCTTATCTATCTCTAATAACTCCTTGTGGCAGGCCGTGCGCCTGCAAGCTGACCTCTATCGTCAGTCGGACGGTGGTTTCTCCGACACATTGGTTCTGCTGACTTCTGGGTTAAAGCTGCAATATGTCACCAAATCTGACAAAATTCACATAGAAATGTGAGTTAGAGATATGCCATTCTCATTGGACGCAAGTCTAAGAAGCGGTAGATCTGTTCTATGTGCTTTATTTCTATGCTTCCCATGCTTAAGTCTCGTTTTTGCGTCTTTTACTTTTGGTTTTGTACACCAGCTTCAAACAGCTGAAAATATAATATTCTTGGTTATTGAAAATATATTTCACAGCGGTTTAGATGGTAAAAATAAAAAAATGTCAGGTCTAGTTGAAGTGCATAGTGGTGGGTTTCAATTTGGATAAAGCGTCTGCTAAATTGCATTTTTTATTATTATTATTATTATTATTATTATTATATTATTTGGGATTGTATGTATCTGGGAAAGAGTGGCAGGCAATGATGTCTCCCCCTTCTATCCCCCTCCCTTTCTCTCTCTCTCTCTCTCTCTTTCTCTCTCTCTATAGGAGGTGGGAGGTGAGGGCAGAGTTCATAGAGTTATGGAGAGTACTCTGACAGCCCGGGACAGGGTGGGGGTGCAGGACTTTGTGCTGTTGGAGAACTACACTAGCGAGGCGGCCTTCATTGAGAACCTGCGTCGACGCTTTGGAGAGAAACTCATCTATGTAAAGAATCATATCATATAGGCTATATGGAAATCTTATCATAAAAATGACTCTGCATACAGATGTAGGATCTCAATTGGATTACTCTTTTGTTGCTGAGAATTTTCCTGCACAGCAGGAATGCAAACTTGTAGTGGATTGGAGGTTTAAAAAGGCTTCTAAAGTTTGTAATGTCCACTTGATTTGCCTTGTACACTACAAGAAATGTCCAATAATTATAATCTACAGAACAATTCACATTTCCTGTTGCTGCAGGATAGTTTTCTGGCTGAAATGAAGATCCTACATCTGTAGCTTTAACATAATGTTTCACTTGATTTGCGTTGTACCCTACAAAAAAATGTCCAATAATTATAATCCACAGAAAAATTCACATTTCCTGTTGCTGCATGATCATTTCCCTGCTGTAGCAATCCGGCTGGAAGAAGATCTTACATCTGTAGCTTTAACATAATGTTTGCTATTTGTAGATTTTTTTTATATCAGTGTTTTTGTGGGTTTGTATTAGAGGGGTTGGTGACTGCAGTGTGCGGGTCTTGTCTCCCTGTCAGACCTACATAGGGTCAGTGTTGGTATCAGTGAACCCATACAAGGACCTGGAGATCTACTCCAAGGCGCACATGGAGCGCTACCGAGGGGTCAGCTTCTACGAGATATCACCCCACATGTAAGTCACCCTCTGACCCCTGATTAGCCACAATTTAGATTTTGGCCACTAGATGGCAGCAGTGTATGTGCAACGTTTTAGACTGATTCAATGAACCATTGCAATTCTGTTCAAAATGTTCTATCAGGACTGCCCAAATGTGCCTAATTGGTTTATTAATACATTTTCGAGGTCATAGCTGTGTACTATCCTCAAACAGTAGCATGGTATTCTTTCTCTGTAATAGCTACTGTAAATTGGACAGTGTAGTTAGATTTAACAAAAATGTAAGCTTTCTGCCCATTTCAGATACTTTTATGTCCTCAGAAATGTTTTTGTTACTTCCAACCTGCTAATCACATTAGCCTACATTAGCTTAACCGTCCTGTGGGGGGGACACCAATCCCATAGAGGTTAACCTTTCTCTGACCCAGCAGGACTAGAATGAGTGTGTGTATATCTGAATGTGCTCTGGAACATTACATTTACAATATGTAGTCTATGTTTACTATAAGATGGTGATCCACTGTATGTGAATACCCCAGTATGAGCCCAATCACTAGCTGACATCATGTTTGTATCCCACCCCTCTGTTTCTCTATCCTGTAGCTATGCGGTGTCAGACAACACGTACCGAGCCATGCGGACTGAGAGGAGGGACCAGTGTATCCTGATCTCTGGGGAGAGCGGAGCAGGGAAGACCGAGGCCTCTAAGAAGATCCTCCAGTACTATGCCACTACCTGCCCTGTCACTGACCACATGAGCACGATCCGGGACCGGCTGCTGCAGTCCAACCCTGTTCTTGAGGTACACACCCCGCCCACTCCCAAGGATCTCTTCCTAGGAGCACCTCTATAGGCTCTGGAGGAGGAAGGACATTTATAGCAGGGGTACTGAGACTGGTGTAACATTAATGAGATAAATGAATGGCCCACTACAAAATGATGTTCCTTCAAAGAAGTAACTCTATTAGTAGATGAGGGAAAGCATGTTGATCCATTGCATATTTTGAACCAATCTCTGACGAAGCCATAACAATAGATAGGTGCTGCTGTGAACATGCTATTACTGTACTGTTAATGCTTCCTCTCTCTCAGCTGTGTTTGATCGTATCTCTGTTGTTTCCCACACTCACTTCCTCTCTCTCTCTCTTTTCCTGGCTCTCTCTCTGCAGGCCTTTGGTAATGCCAAAACATTGCGGAACGACAATTCCAGCCGCTTTGGAAAATACATGGATGTCCAGTTTGACTTCAGGGTAAGCCTGTCTTGGATTGAGGGATTTCCCACATATAGGTCTACCATCGCTGACACTCATGCTATACTATCTCTACAGCACCCCATTCCATCAAATCAAATCAAATGTATTTATATAGCCCTTCGTACATCAGCTGATATCTCAAAGTGCTGTACAGAAACCCAGCCTAAAACCCCAAACAGCAAGCAATGCAGGTGTAGAAGCACGGTGGCTAGGAAAAACTCCCTAGAAAGGCCAAAACCTAGGAAGAAACCTAGAGAGGAACCAGGCTATGTGGGGTGGCCAGTCCTCTTCTGGCTGTGCCGGGTGGAGATTATAACAGAACATGGCCAAGATGTTCAAATGTTCATAAATGACCAGCATGGTCCAATAATAATAAGGCAGAACAGTTGAAACTGGAGCAGCAACACGGCCAGGTGGACTGGGGACAGCAAGGAGTCATCATGTCAGGTAGTCCTGAGGCATGGTCCTAGGGCTCAGGTCCTCCGAGAGAGAGAGAGAAAGAGAGAATTAGAGAGAGCACACTTAAATTCACACAGGACACCAAATAGGACAGGAGAAGTACTCCAGATATAACAAACTGACCCTAGCCCCCCGACACATAAACTACTGCAGCATAAATACTGGAGGCTGAGACAAGAGGGGTCAGGAGACACTGTGGCCCCATCCGAGGACACCCCCAGACAGGGCCAAACAGGAACCCAGACAGGAAGATCACATCAGTGACTCAACCCACTCAGGTGACACACCCCTCCCAGGGACAGTATGAAAGAGCCCCAGTAAGCCAGTGACTCAGCCCCTGTTGTAACGGTGTTCGTCTATAGGAGGAGAAGAAGCGGACCAAAGCGCAGCGTGGTGGTTACTCATGTTCTTTAATTAATGGAAACTGAACGATACATGAAATAACTTAACTCTACAAAAACAACAAACGGAACGTGAAAACCTATACAGCCTATCCTGTGAAAACAAACACAGTGACAGGAACAATCACCCACAAACAAACAGTGAAACCCAGGCTACCTAAGTATGATTCTCAATCAGAGACAACTAATGACACCTGCCTCTGATTGAGAACCATACTAGGCCGAAAACATAGAACTGACCCAAAACATAGAAAAACGAACATAGACTGCCCACCCAACTCACGCCCTGACCATACTAAATAAATACAAAAAACAAAGGAAATAGAGGTCAGAACGTGACAGTACCCCCCCCCAAAGGTGCGGACTCCGGCCGCAAAACCTTGACCTATAGGGGAGGGTCTGGGTGGGCGTCTGTCCGCGGTGGCGGCTCTGGCGCGGGACGCGGACCCCACTTCGCCATTGTCTTAGTCCGCCGTATTGTCCGCCTCCGTGGCTTACTCCCCATGCCCACCCCTCTCAATGACCCCACTGGACAGAGGGGCTGCTTGGGACAGAGGGGCAGCTCGGGACAGAGGTGAAGCAGCAGCTCGGGACAGAGGGGCAGCTGCTCGGGACAGAGGGGCAGCTGCTCGGGACAGAGGGGCAGCTGCTCGGGACGGAGGGGCAGCTGCTCCGGGCGGAGGGGCTCTAGCGGCCCCTGGCTGACTGGCGGCACTGGCGGCCCCTGGCTGACTGGCGGCACTGGCGGCCCCTGGTTGACTGGCGGCACTGGCGGCCCCTGGCTGACTGGCGGCACTGACGGCCCCTGGCTGACTGGCGGCACTGACGGCCCCTGGCTGACTGGCGGCACTGGCGGCCCCTGGTTGACTGGCGGCACTGGCGGCCCCTGGCTGACGGGCGGCACTGGCGGCCCCTGGCTGACGGGCGGCACTGGCGGCCCCTGGCTGACGGGCGGCATTGGCGGCCCCTGGCAGACGGGCGGCGCTGGCGGCGCTGGGCAGACGGGCGGCGCTGGGCAGACGGGCGGCGCTGGGCAGACGGGAGGCTCCGGCAGAGGCGCCGGGCAGACGGGAGGCTCCGGCAGAGGCGCCGGACAGGCGGGAGGCTCCGGCAGAGGCGCCGGACAGGCGGGAGGCTCCGGCAGAGGCGCCGGACAGGCGGGAGGCTCCGGCAGAGGCGCCGGACAGGCGGGAGGCTCCGGCAGAGGCGCCGGACAGGCGGGAGGCTCCGGCAGAGGCGCCGGACAGGCGGGAGGCTCCGGCAGAGGCGCCGGACAGGCGGGAGGCTCCGGCAGAGGCGCCGGACAGGCGGGAGGCTCCGGCAGAGGCGCCGGACAGGCGGGAGGCTCCGGCAGAGGCGCCGGACAGGCGGGAGGCTCCGGCAGAGGCGCCGGACAGGCGGGAGGCTCCGGCCGAGGCGCCGGACAGGCGGGAGGCTCCGGCCGAGGCGCCGGACAGGCGGGAGGCTCCGGCCGAGGCGCCGGACAGGCGGGAGGCTCCGGCAGAGGCGCCGGACAGGCGGGAGGCTCCGGCAGAGGCGCCGGACAGGCGGGAGGCTCCGGCAGCGGCGCCGGACAGACGGGAGACTCCGGCAGCGCTGGAGAGGAGGAAGGCTCTGGTAGCGCCGGAGAGGCGGGAGACTCCGGCAGCGCTGGAGAGGAGGAAGGCTCTGGACGGATGGGCCGGAGAGACAACCTGGTACGGGGAGCTGCCACCGGAGGGCTGGGGTGTGGAGGTGGTGACGGATAGACCGGGCCGTGCAGGCGCACTGGAGCTCTTGAGCACCGAGCCTGCCCAACCTTACCCGGTTGAATGGTCCCGGTCGCCCTGCCAGTGCGGCAAGGTGGAATAGCCCGCACTGGGCTATGCAGGCGAACCGGGGACACCGTGCGCAAGGCTGGTGCCATGTAAGCCGGCCCAAGGAGACGCACTGGAGACCAGATGCGTAGAGCCGGCTTCATGGCACTTGGCTCGATGCCCACTCTAGCCCGGCCGATACGCGGAGCTGGAATGTACCGCACCGGGCTGTGCACCCGCACTGGGGACACCGTGCGCTCCACAGCATAACACGGTGCCTGCCCGGTCTCTCTAGCCCCCCGGTAACCACAGGAAGTTGGCTCAGGTCTCCTACCTGGCGTAGCCATACTCCCTGTTAGCCCCCCCCCAAGAAATTTTTGGGGCTGACTCCCGGGCTTCCATCCACGACGCCGCGCTGCCTCCTCGTACCAGCGCCTCTCCGCTTTCGCCGCCTCCCGTTCTTCCTTGGGGCGGCGATATTCTCCTGGCTGAGCCCAAGGTCCTTTACCGTCTAATTCGTCCTCCCCTGTCCATACCTCCTCGCGCTGCTCCTGCTGCTGCTTTCTCCTTTGCCCATTACCACACCGCTTGGTCCTGTTGTGGTGGGTGATTCTGTAACGGTGTTCGTCTATAGGAGGAGAAGAAGCGGACCAAAGCGCAGCGTGGTGGTTACTCATGTTCTTTAATTAATGGAAACTGAACGATACATGAAATAACTTAACTCTACAAAAACAACAAACGGAACGTGAAAACCTATACAGCCTATCCTGTGAAAACAAACACAGTGACAGGAACAATCACCCACAAACAAACAGTGAAACCCAGGCTACCTAAGTATGATTCTCAATCAGAGACAACTAATGACACCTGCCTCTGATTGAGAACCATACTAGGCCGAAAACATAGAACTGACCCAAAACATAGAAAAACGAACATAGACTGCCCACCCAACTCACGCCCTGACCATACTAAATAAATACAAAAAACAAAGGAAATAGAGGTCAGAACGTGACACCTGTAATAATCAATCAACTGATTGTGCGTGACTAATACATGTGACATTCATGGCTTACCATACAGCATGCCTTACTATGAATCTAAAACATGATGTAGCTAAAGAAGCTCTAGTAGGACCACACTCAACAGTACCTTGACTGTCCCTGTGCCTAACCTCCCCTAGGGGGCACCCATAGGAGGCCACATCCTCAATTACCTACTGGAGAAGTCTCGTGTGGTGCACCAGAACCACGGAGAGAGGAACTTCCATATATTCTACCAGCTGCTGGAGGGAGGAGAACAAGACCAGCTCAGCAAGCTGGGCCTGGAGAGAAACGCTCAGAAATACCACTACCTGGTCAAGGTGTGTGTGTGTGTGTGTGTGTGTGTGTGTGTGTGTGTGTGTGTGTGTGTGTGTGTGTGTGTGTGTGTGTGTGTGTGTGTGTGTGTGGTCATTTGAACAGGGATGTCCTGTACCTCTTAGGGTTGCTGTCCCAGGGTGAGCTCCATCAATGACAAGAGTGACTGGAAAACAGTGAGGAAAGCCCTGACCGTCATTGGCTTCCATGAAGAGGAGGTGGAGGTCAGAAACACTTTAGTGTACATCAGAGGAGGCTGGTGGGGGAAGCTATGGAAGAACGTGCTCATTATAATGGAATGAATGGAACGATATCAAACATATGGAAACCTCATGTTTGACTCTGTTCCAATTGTTCACACCCAGCTATTACAATGAGCCCGCTCTCCTATAGCTCCTCCCACCAGCCTCCACTGGTGTACATACTGTATGTCACTGCAAATACCCACCCAAAGATTCACTCTGAAAACAGTGAGAATGTCATGGTTTAAATGTGTCTCTTCTCTCTCCCTGCTAGGATCTGTTGAATATCATCGCAAGTGTCCTTCATCTTGGGAACACTCAGTTTGGAGAAGGGGAGGATGGAGAAACCCAGATCACCACTGAGCCACAGCTCACATATCTGTCCAAGGTTAGAACTTCTAACATGAACTCTACCTCCTCCCACAGACTGACACATTCCCTAATTCTCCATTTTAAAGGCAGATGTTGATGTTGTACTGCTTGTTCTGCAGCTGTTGGGTGTGGATGGACCAGCACTGAGAGAGGCTCTCACTCATAAGAAACTCACTGCCAAAGGGGAAGAGGTGAGTGTGTATGGTGGGATGTTTCACTTCATACAAAACTATGCCTGAAGCCTGCTAATATAATTTAATATAATCTAATTTAATATCCCACTTACCAAGAAGTAATACAGTATGCCATCGATGTGTATGGCATAAATATTGTGATTAATTTGTTTAAAAGAGAGGATACTGATAAAGTACAGCTGAGCCCAGAAATAACACAAAGTATTTTATTTCAATGTGTGTGTACGTATGTGTGTGTACTGCGTACGTATGTGTGTGTACTGCGTACTTATGTGTGTGTATGTTCCAGATGATAGGCCCGTTGAGTTTTGAGCAGGCTGTGGCAGCCCGTGATGCCTTGGCCAAAGCGGTTTACGGCCGTGCCTTCACCTGGCTGGTGGCGAAGATCAACCAGTCTCTGGCTTTCAAGGTCTCTCACACACATCAATCATGATAGCTAGCTAGCAAAACAATTCACCAATTATTTCCTCTTAATTATTGCTCTCTCTTTGCCAGCTACCGTAATGCTGCTTGCTAACTCCAAAACTGAGTGGATTGTGTTCTATTTACAGGATGAAGTGTACAACAGCAGTAAGGGCTCATCATCAGTCATAGGACTGCTGGATATCTACGGCTTTGAGGTCTTCCAACACAATAGGTACCTGAAAACATTCTAGCTGTTAACTTACTGTGTGTGTGGTGTGTGTGTGTGTGTGTGAGCCATTTGTTTGTACAGTCAACCCAATTCTGATATTATTTCCTCTAATATTGGTCTTTTGACCAATCACATCAGATCTTTTCACATCAGATCTGATTGGTCAAAAGACCAATTAGTGAAACAAAGATCCGAATTAGGCTGCCTAGTTAACATATTGTAGCACAGTTGTTTTGTGCCATCTTTCTAAACCTAACAATCTCCCTGTAGTTTTGAGCAGTTCTGCATCAACTACTGCAATGAGAAGCTGCAGCAGCTGTTCATCAAGCTCACCCTCAAGTCTGAGCAGGAGGAATACGAAGCAGAGGGCATCACTGTGAGTCTGTGTACTCAGAGAAAAATACAAAACAAGAATAGAGGTATACTAGTGATGAGGTTGTAGTTCATTAAATGCAACTGTGTATTTCAGTGGGAGCCGGTGAAGTACTTTGACAACAAGATCATCTGTGACCTGGTGGAGGAGAAACACAAAGGCTTTATCTCCATCCTGGTGAGAATGACTGGCGTTCCCTTCAGTTTAGTAGTTTATCTGACTCTCTTTAGTCTTTCTCCTCTCTCTGGTATCTCTCTCCCTCTGTCCTCTCCCTCTCTCTGTTTGAATGTTAACATATATATGTGAAATGTGTTGTAGGATGAGGAGTGTTTGAGGCCAGGGGAGCCCAGTGATATCTCCTTCCTGGAGAAGCTTGAGGACACTTTGGGAGGCCATGCCCATTTTGTCACGTGAGTCCAATCTTTCTCTTACACACACACACACACATGTCATATTTTGTTTATGTATTTGCACCATCACCCCAAAATGTATTTGTGTGTATATTTGTGGCTCTGTATCTAAGATATGAATTGTCTCTATGTCTGTCAGTCACAAATTGGCGAATGGGAAGACACGCAAGGCGGTGGGCAGGGAGGAGTTCAGACTGATTCATTATGCTGGAGAGGTCAACTACACTGTCAATGGTGAGCTAGCTAATCAATCAGTCAATAGTACAGCTGCTGGTTCCGTGTCAGAGGAACCAGTTCCGGTGGCATGCATTGAAACGCATCGCCTTATCGTGGCTTTCTTTTGCAAATGACTATAAATTTACTGACTTATTTCCTAAAACTTGTCAATACTAAACATCATATAAAGGTGTGGGACATTCATTGTGTGACCAGAAATAACTAACAGGTCTATTTCACTTCAGCAACTAGAATATGTCCATCCACAATTCAACTGTGGGAACATGGCGGTTTTCAACACCAGACTACAGAAAGAGCTGGCCGTCACTATACGAGAGATTGTTTGTGTGGAAATTACCTCTGCCCTCGACTTACAATTAAAACCAGTAAATGAATCATTGGCAGTGCTCACTGCTGAAGTGGAGACCTTTTCAACTAAAGTGAAAAGTCTGGAGAAGACAGCCAATGCGACAGAGGACTCATGACCTGCAAAAAGAGCGAGCTAAGTTGGAATGGATAATCAAACTCTTAAAAGAGAAAACGGAATCCCTCAAAAATGTACGGGTCACTGGACTTGTAACTGGTGTGGAAGCGGGCAACTTTCTTCATGAGCAGTCTTTCTATGAAGTGTTTGGGTAGGAGAAGCTGGGTCCCATGCCGCTGATAAACATTGCGCACGCACTGATAAACATTGCGCATGCACTGATAAACATTGCGCATGCACTGATAAACATTGCGCATGCACTGAACATTCACAAAGGTTCATTTGGATGGGATGTGAATACAGCACTCATTTTCCTTTTATAAAAAAGGTACGGACTCCATTCAGTGTGCTCAATATCGCCCTCTAGCTTTGATAAACTATTTTCCAAAAATTCTGTCGTCCTGTTTCAAAACTTACTTACCCAAATTGGTACATCCAGACAAAAGCCAGTTTGTTAAAAAACAAGATAACCTACATGCTTCATCAGAAACCAAATGCAGTTCTATCTCTCAACGCAAAAAAAACAACGTTTTATAGACTAGAATGGTCATAACTTTGTTCGGTTTTGGAGCATATGGGACTTGGCTTCAATTTCATTCGATTAAAATACTATATGCCAATTCCTCAGCCACAGCGATAACAGGCTATACCTGCTCTGCTCTGTTCAGAATATGTAGAAGTAGCAAGGAAGGTGACCCCATCTAACCTCTGCTATTTCTATTAACTGGAGTGGGAGACATGGTTTCCGGGTGAGGAGGCAATATGTGGTTGGTGGATGGGGACTGAGTGGGGGAATGGGTTGGGAGGGGGAGACTTTTTTGTTTATTTTCCTTGCAGACAAAATTTTACCAAACTGTTGATACTGTTCTTTATCTTTATGTTAATTTCTGATGTGTTTTTTTCTTCTTTTGAATGTCATGATAACTGAATATATGAATATATCTGAATGAATATGACTTTGAATGCTATACCTGTACCTGTAAACCCCCCTTCTGAAAAAATGACAAACTAAATAAAAAGTTGGTCACAGAAATATTTGGAGTATAACTGCAATAAATAATTGACTGATTTCAACCACACACACTCTCTCTGTGTGTTGTTTTATGTTCTTCTGCATCACAGGGTTTCTGGACAAAAACACCGACCTGCTCTACAGAAACCTGAAAGAGGTGAGGCTGGAGTAACAATAGAGAAATGAGAACACAGACCACACTCATGAACTCTCTCAGAACTCCCTCACACTGTTTATGTGTGTACACTACAGTAGGTATATGCAGTATAGTGTCCATAGGTGTGGTGTGGTGTGTTTATATGGTTCCGTGTTGTGCTTTCTCTGTTCAGGTCATATGCCAGTCAGATAACCAAATCCTGAGTCAGTGCTTCAACAGAGAGGAGGTGACGACCCAAAAACGCCCAGAGACGGTGAGACACGCGCACACAGACATACACAGACAGATATACACTCACAGCCGACTAAACTCAACTCCATGATTTACATTGGAGTTGAGCAGCGACTAGTGCAGGCGGACTGGATTTCAGCACCCAAATAATTATTTTACACAACAAAAGAATAGCACACATTTACACGGGACAATGTCATGTGTAAATGCAGGCTTTTCTTTGGGTGCTGAAAGTTGAGTTTAGTCAGCTAACACGCACACAAATACACACAGTTTGATATTGCACCTCACTGCTGCCCTCTGCAGGCTGCCACTCAGTTTAAGAACAGCCTGGCCAAACTGATAGAGATCCTGATGTCTAAGGAGCCATCCTATGTGCGCTGTATCAAACCCAACGATGCCAAGCAGTCAGGTAATCAATCGTACACAGTAAAATCAGTCAATCAGTAAATAAGTCAATCAGTCAATCAATCAATCAGACAATGTAATATTCTTTCTCAACAGGGAGGTTTGATGAGGCTCTGGTCAGACACCAGGTCAAATATCTGGGTCTGATGGAGAACCTGAGAGTCAGGAGAGCTGGCTTTGCCTACCGCCGGCGCTACGAAGCCTTCCTACAGAGGTATGTTTGTCTGTATACAGTGCATTCTGAATGTATTTAGACCCCTTTTTCCACATTTTGTTACGTTTCAGCCTTATTCTAAAATGGGTTAAAAAAATATATAAAAAACCCTCATCAATTTACACACAGTACCCCATAATGATTAAGCAAAAACATTATATTAGACATTTTAGCAAATTTATATTAAAAAAATAACTGAAATATCACATTTACATAAGTATTCAGACCCTTTACTCAGTACTTTGTTGAAGCACCTTTGGCAGCGATTACAGCCTTGAGTCTTCTTGGGTATGATGCAACAAGCTTGGATGGGGAGCGTCGCTGCACAACTATTTTCAGGTCTCTCCAGAGATGTTCAATTGGGTTCAAGTCCCGGCTCTGCCTGGGCCACTCAAGGACATTCAGAGACTTGTTCCGAAGCCACTCATGCATTGTCTTGGCTGTGTGCTTAGGGTCGTTGTCCTGTTGGAACGGCCCCAGTCTGAGGTCCTGAGCACTCTGGAGCAGGTTTTCATCAAGGATCTCTCTGTACTTTGCTTTGTTCATCTTTCTCTTGATCTTGACTAGTCTCCCAGTCCTTGCTGCTGAAAAACATCCCAACAGCATGATGATGCTGCCACCACGTTGCTTCACCATAATGATGGTGCCAGGTTTCCTCCAGATGTGATGCTTGGCATTCAGGCCAAAGAGTTAAATCTTGGTTTCATCAGACCAGAGAATCTTGGTTGGCCACCTCCCTGACCAAGGCCCTTCTCCCCCGATTGCTCAGTTAGGCCAGAGCGGCCAGCTCTCGGAAGAGTCTTGTGGTTCCGAACTTCTTCCATTTAAGATTGATGGAGGCCACTGTGTTCTTGGGGACCTTCAATGCTGCGGAAATGTTTGGTACCCTTCCCCAGATCTGTGCCTCGACACAATCCTGTCTCAGAGCTCTATGGGAATTAATTTGACCTCATGGCTTGTTTTTTTCTCTGACATGCACTGTCAACTGTGGGACCTTATATGGACAGATGTGTGCCTTTCCAAATCATGCCCAATAAATTGAATTTACTCCAATCAAGTTGTAGAAACATCTCAAGGATGATCAATGGAAACAGGATGCACCTGAGCTCAATTTCGAGTCTCATAGCAAAGGGCCTGAATACTTATGTAAATACGTTTTTTAAAATGTTTTTATGGTTTTATAAATTTGCAAAAATGTCAAAAAAACTGTTTTCGCTTTGTCATTATGGGGTATTGTGTGTAGCTTGATGAGGAAAATAGTTTTTTTAATCAATTTTAGAATAAGGCTGTAACGTAACAACATGTGGAAAAAGGGAAGGGGTTTGAATACTTTCCGAATGCACTGTATTATGTGACTATTTACACATTTCTATAACCACAGTTTCTATATTAACCACATACATTTCTGTAACCACAGGTACAAGTCTCTGTGTCCCGGGACGTGGCCTAACTGGCAGGGCAGACTGGCTGATGGAGTTGCCACTCTGGTCCAACACCTGGGCTATAAACCAGAGGAATACAAACTGGGAAAGTATGTACTCACAGGGAGGGAGGGGGAGAGGGGGAGGGAGGGAGAACAGAAAGTAAGGGGACTTCCATTTGCCTTAGTCATGTTATGAGGAGAAACATGAGATGGTATGTTGTTGATGTGTAATTCCCTATATCTTTGCAGGACCAAGATCTTCATCCGTTTCCCAAAGACTCTGTTCACCACTGAAGATGCCTTGGAGGCCAGGAGGCCCGCCCTCGGTAAGACTATACAGCAGGGAGGACGATGACAAGGCTGTTTAGTTTGGGGGGAATTAATGTATTGAAGAAAATAACATGATTAACAGCAGAGCAGCAGTAGAAAACAGTGAACTGCCCTTGGCAGAAGTATGAGGATGTATAATACACTAAGCAAATGTAATAAGGATGTAATTGATATAGTCTGTTCTGTGGTCCACCATCTTGTCTCCTCTGTTCCTGTGCTCTGTTCTAGCTCTCACACTACAGACCTCATGGAGGGGCTACAGAGAGAGGGCCAAGTACCACCGCATCAGAAACGCAGGTGAGGGATCAAACAGCTCACACTCTTACCTGCTTCTCAATTACTGCTTCCTCAAGCAATTACTCTGCAGCCACTTTCTGCTAAATGAAGTAAGGCCGAGAATATGATTTAGTTTGTTCTGCACAGTTGTAGCTTGTTGGGGTGTTTCTGGGATATGACTGATTGTTTTCTCTCTGTATAGTGCTAGTGATCCAGTCTGCCTGGAGAGGGATGAAATCCCGCCGTAAGGCAAGGCGCCGCAGACACGCTGCTGAAATCATACGCAAGTTCATCAAGGGCTTCATCTACCGCCACTATGAGCGCTGTCCAGAGAATGAGTACTTCCTGGACCATCAGCGTTTCTCTTTCCTGATGACGCTGGTTAGGAACCCGCCCAAGAGTGTCCTGGACAAGAGCTGGCCCGTCCCCCCACCTAGCCTCACTGAGGTACTGCAGCCACACAGTACACACACACACACACACTGAAGGAAATGTAGCATAAGCTAAGGTGTGATGGTGCAATGCGTCTGACTGTTGTACATACAATGTGTCAATGTTTTATTTGTATCTGACCCTATGTCTGTGTAGGCGTCAGAGCACCTGTGCAGGCTGTGTATGCAGAACATGATGCGGGCCTACTGCAGGAGGATCCAGCCAGAGTGGAAGAAACAGGTAGGCTTCTCTACTGTCTGTTACTGTCACTCACCTGACGGGAACACATAGAAAGGTTATTTCTGTCCACTTTCTATTCATTTTATTCTCTCTTACACACACACACTCTCCCTCTCTGTCTCCCTACTCCATTCCTCCTCCCCTTTTCTCCTTCTGTCTCTTTCTCCAACTCCACATGTATCTCTTCTGTGTCTCTATAGATGGAGCAGAAGGTGGTAGCCAGTCAGATCTTCCAGGACCAGAAGGACAGCTATCCCCAGAGTGTCCCCAAGCTGTTTGTGGCCTCCAGACTAGGTAGGGCACACACACTCACTGACACACTGACCAGGCGGCTGGTTGCACCTTAATTGGGGAGGACGGGTTTATAGTCATGGCTGCAACGGAATAAATGGAATGGTATCCAGCACATCAAACACATGTTTGATACCATTCCATTTACTCCATTCCAGCCATTACTATGAGCCGTCCTCCCCTCAGCAGCCTCCTGTGGTACACAGACTTCAACATTTCACAGACTTGACAAACACACCACTGACAGATGCTCTTTCCTGTACACAGACAGTGAGGAGTTCAACCTCAAAGTGATACAGACTCTGGGCAATGACAAAGTGAAGGTGAATAACATTATGTTGTAGTACTATCCCCCTGTAGTGTTTGTGTCCGTTTGGACTGGAGTCTACCATGACCCGTCTCACCTCTGTCACTCTCTTGTTGTTGGTTGAGTACTTAAATCATGCTAATTGAGTGTTTCCTGTGTACTGTGTCTCTACAAAGTCGTATATTGCTTTGAATCTATATTAATACAGAAACGTTAGTTTTTTATGACAACCCCTCCCTCTCTCTCACTGTCACACTTCTTTCATTTCTCTCTCCATTCCCCTCTTCTTCTGTCTGTGACAGTATGGAGTTGCGGTGACTAAGTATGATAGGAGGGGTTATAAGGCGCGGCCGCGCCAGCTGCTCCTCACCTCCTCCTTTGCTGTGCTGGTAGCTGAGGCCAAGCTGAAGCAGAGGATCGACTACGCGGCCCTGAGGAGTGAGTCTCTGCTGGGAGTCATAGGGGATTGAGGGACCGGGGGTGGTGGGCCAGGGGTGAAGGCAGGCCTTGAGCGGGGGCAGGGGGGTTGAACTTAAATGGTTAGGCCTCAGGAGTTTTTAGTAACATTGCTTATAAGGTAGTGGTCATGTGTTTGCAATGTATAACAGGGTGCCATTCCTCTCTTTCCAGGCATCTCTGTGAGTTCTCTGACTGATGGGTTCATGGTTCTGCACGTGCCCAGTGAGGATAACAAGCAGAAGGTAACAGGATGACCTCATTCTGGTTATTCTATCTAGCAGTTGTCATGGTGACTTACTGCCATGGTGCCATAAAGTACTTAACCTCTGACCCCTTGTCTGCCCTGTAGAGTGATGTGGTGCTCCAGTGTGATCATGTGATCGAGGTGGTGACCAAGCTGGCCACCATGGCGGACAAGAAGAACAAGGTCAACATCAGCCAGGACAGGTGGGTCTGGCTCATAGAATTAGGAATTAGAATAGGCTCTCTATGGTCAAGCTTCTCTGATCATCTGGACACTGGATAGCTTCATTACCTTTTTCAGAGAATTTTTGCCAATCCATTCCAACTGTCATCCGCTGTTTGTGCTAATGACACTCTATTTTCACAATGACTTTCTATTTTATTCCCTCCTCTCTCTCATCCCATCTCACCCCATCACTCCTTTCCTCTCTCTGATCCTCTCCTCCTGTGTGCAGTATTAAGTTTGCGGTGGCTCGGGGGAAGGAGGGGGTCATTGATTTCACCAGTGGACCAGAGTTGAAGGTAGCCAAAGGCAAGAAAGGACACCTGCTGGTGGTGAGTCAGGAGACGGGAGAGGAGGAAACGTATTATTATGAGGACAGTAGGGCTTGAGGGAGGGAGGGTGAGGACTTCTAGATGGAGGACGAGGTGAGCTGGGATTGTCAAATGGAAAGCAGTAGAGTATTAAAGACCTCTTTCGTCTCTATATTCTCACTGGAAGTTTTGACCAATAATCCACATTAGGGACTAACAATGGCCTCGTGTGAATTGACTTGTTTTGCAGACGGCCCCTCAACTCAACCCAAGATGACGACCTCGCTGTAATCCACAGAGAACCAATCATTCCACAGGATGATTTCCTGCTTTAGCCAATCAGATTATAGCCACACAGAAGTTATTTTTCTCCATTAAATGTGAGACCACAGCCATACACTGCCTACTACAAGATCATTATTTTCTCCGTTAGCACAATTGAACTTATAAATCTTAATTTAGATAGTTATTGATTTAAAATGACATATTATCATATATAAATGGATTCAGTGGTTTTGCCGGAATTCATAATACTTTGTTGTTTATTAACAAAACTCGTATTAAATGAAACAACACATTTTCAATCTTATGCTTCATCTTTATTTTGTAGTCCTTTACAATATATTTGCTCATGTATGTAAAAAAAATATATTTAGATTTCCATAATAACAAAAATAAACACCATTTTACAAATAAATAAGTAATAAATAAGTAAATAAATAGGCAAAAAGGCATCTTTGGAAAGTACAGTGAACTGAGGACTGTTGAGAAAGGGGATGTTGGGTAGTGTTTCTCAACACTCTTCCAGCTCTCAGCTGTTAGAGTCAGTGAGCGAGACAGAGAAAGAAAAGAAGGAAACTCCGGGAGAAACCCAGAGTAGAGTAAGACATACAGTAACACTATGCGTAAACTTGGTTTCAGTCTAACAAAGTCAACCGAGCATCTCACAACAATGAGAAATCATGATCTTAGGGAATACTAGAAATTATAAACCAGGTAGTTTGGCTCCTGGATGCTGATTGGCGGAAAAGCCGTAGTATATCAGACAATATATGGGTATGACGCAAAACTACTTGTTTTCTGTTATAACTACGTTGGTAACCAGTTTATAATAGCAATAAGGCACCTCTGGGGTTTGTGGTATATGAGCAATATACCACAGCTAAGGTCAGTATCCAGGCACTCTGGGATGCATCATGCCTAAGAACAGCCCTTATCCTTGGTATATAGGGCCATATACCACACCCCCTCGGGCCTTATTGATTAATTGAACCCTATCATTAATGCAGTTGAAATAACAACAGCAGGTATTGACATCACTTGGCAATATTGAGTCACAGTACTGTATTTCTGTCATAGTAATACTGAATGAAATATATCATTATTATCAACTTATAATAACGCTGATTATTATCATCATAATGAATAATACTAATATCATTATTATTGGTGTTATTAGCTGCCTTGTTACTTCTGAAATAAACTGTGTGCATTGACTACATAAAATACTGTTGTGTTATAATTCATAATACTACAATTTGTAAATTCTCACATCCAACATTGTCCCTAGTCCACAAAATAAGTTAAAAGCCACTCTAACCACAACCCGTCACAGGCTTGTGCAGTACTAGTTTGCATTATGAATATGAATCCATGCATACCATGTCTATCTGCCCCTGGGCTAGGTACCTGGAGGACCTCTGTGTTTGGTCTTCAGGAGGATGAAGTCTCTGGCCAGCTTGGTGAGGTAGCGCTCCAGGTCCCTGAGGATGACGTAGCCCTCCAGGCGGCTGGTCCACAGGGACTTTGATGGGGCCTGGTGGCTGGAGGGAGTGCTCACTGCACGAGTCAGGGCAGGGGGAGAGGTGGGGCTTACATTGGAGCTGTTCACACATCTCAACTGTAAAGACCACAGAGAGGTTTATCCGACTGAGCTCATAACATTTTTCCACAGTGTATATACAGTAGCTACTGAGTAGCCATAGTGGGTAGCTACATGAACACCTAATATAGTGCGCAGAGAGAATAAGTATACACTTCGTTCATGTATATGGCGCACATTGTCTGTACCTGAAAGTTGACTTTTGTCATGAGATCCCGCAGGTCTGTCAGAATGTGCTGTATTCTCTCAGGTATGCTGGGTTTTGGCTTGCCCCTGCTCCCCATCCTGTGGGCTGCCCCCTGTCCAACCTCCTCCCTCTCTATCTCCCTTCTCTTCATGTCCAGGTGAGCCCAGAAGGTGTGCAGGTCTCGAGAGGCAGCACTCAGACGCTCCCAGTCCTGTACAGGCCAGATCATAACATTATTCACAATATCACAATCTCCTATTCTATAGTAACTTTTTATAGCATTAAACCACAGCAGGTTAACAGGTGGTACAGGTCACACACAAACCTTCATCTGAAGCCAGTGGTAGAAGTCTGTGGAGAGGGAGGGTAGGGTCTGCCACTCCAGACTTCTGTCCTCAAACTGCTTGTTATCCAACTGCTCCTCCTTCTGGCAAGACAAATTAAGGTACATTATGATAACAGCCTGTAGCATGGGAGGATAGCTGTTGTCTCTGGGCACATAGAAGCTCTAGCAGACTAGCCACCAGTAATAGAGGCTAGCAGAGGAGTCAACTCACATATCTCCTGAGCAGCTGCTGTACCCGAGTGTGGGTGCATCTGATGGATTTGAGGGAGTATGAGTAGGACTTGAGTAGGCCTGGAGGGGATGCACAACATGGGTACACACAGCTCAGGGTAAGGAAAAACTGGAGAAACAGAACCTGCCACCAAACAGACATCTGGAAGAGACAGGGACAGGATGAGTGATTGCTAAATTGCAAAATCATGTCAACATTTGTCAATGAATGAAAGTCGGCATGCAGAACAAATATAGCCAGCCTTATCTGAATCAATTCTCAATATATGTTGGTAACTTGTGGTAACTCTCTTATATGTATTACTTAACAACCACAATACAAATGTTAGATCCATGACAATTTAGCACTAGCCTTCAATCGAAAACTTCATTGCTTTCTAACCGGGGCTCTATTTAATCCATGTCGCTGAAGTTTCAGTGTGATTGAAATGCAATGTTCCCGCGTTAGCAGACTGCATTCACGGTAAAAGCTGCATATTTCGGCTCAATTGGAAATTGCTTTTACATTTCTATTGCATAATCTGTCATGCTTCAACTATACAGATTGACTAGAGCAGCTAGTATCTTTATCTCATCACACTAACACAGACTTCTTAGTATCTAAACCAGCCCTATAGAGATAAAGGAGTTTACCACCGGCGGTCCAGCTATGGAACATCTGTACTGCTCAACACTAGCTAGAGTGAGAAGGACAGAGACAGAGTAGACTTACCTTGTAGAGATAGCAATCTGTGATTGACACATCCTAGCTGCATCCTTTGATATTTATGTATGTCTTCAGTTTCTGTTGTGGTCTGGAGTTTTTCTCAGCAGCTCGTGTAGCGGTTTCAGCAAATGATTCACAAAATCTGCCCAATTGCCTAAGTGTTAGTTAATACATAATTACATTTTTCGCTATCATTTTGAGGTAAATAGGGCCTAATATGATGATTGTTCATTGTTGTAGAATTACTCAATGTTATCATATTTTTATCAAACTCAAACTGTTCTGTAACTTTTTACAGTGTAAGTGCAATCTAGCCAAATTAGTCATTATATATGATATTCTGCTGAGTTCAGTAATGAAACTAAATGTTTATTAGACATTTAACATTTTAGTAATTCAACAGATGCTCCTATCCAGAGCGACTCAAGGACACGTGAAGAGATTTTTCACCTAGTCCGCTCGGGGATTTGAACCAGCGACGTTTTGCTTACTGGTCCAACGTTCCTAACAGCTAGGCTACCTGCCCTTCATCAGTTACTGGGATTCAAAAATCTATAATCACTCCTTTATACTTTACATTTATAGCGTGTGAAATTATTTTCTAACGGGTTTCTATCGTAGTATAAACTCAAAATGAATAGTTAACAGTTTATTTACAAATCCCTTCATACTTACACACCCCTTTATAATAGTGTGTGTGTGTGTGTGTGTGTGTGTGTGTGTGTGTGTGTGTGTGTGTGTGTGTGTGTGTGTGTGTGTGTGTGTGTGTGTGTGTATATGTACTATTATACCTTAATTTATATGGATGCTATAGAAGAAGATTATGAAACAACATTATTATCTCAATTACAGTATTTTGTTCCAGAAATAGAGAACTAACCACTGCCTAAAATAGTCCCGGAAATGAAAATCCCTTTGCGCAATCTTTTTGGTTGTTTCTTTTCTCTACTCTCATCGACGACACTTTGTGTTGTTGTGGGGTGCTCTATGGGGAAGCACCCCAGTGTCTCAACTGTAAAATCAAAACGACACTATCCTTGTGACATTGTTAAATGAGTGGGTGTGTTGTACAAGCTGAGATACTACACACTTTCCATATTAATTTGTATTCCTTCAGGTTCTGTCTTTTTTTTAAAGTGACTTCTATTCAATAACACTTTGATGTATACTGCACAACCCACCTAGGCGGATGTACAGTATGAAAAGCATTTCCCATACATGCAAAGCAGAAAAACTCTAAATGCAATTATTAGTCGTTTTGAAAGTAAGTAATTGTGAAAGCACTGTTCTCATGCAGGATACAGTAAGTCACTACTTTGAGACTGACAGCACAGTTAATCAAATGGTACACCTGGCAAGTAACAGCAGTGTACTCTAGCCTACTGCACAAGTCATATCGAAGTCTGCCTGGCATAGTCAAATCAATGTGTAGAAAGCAGAATTCTTATGATTTCTAAACATTGATTTGCACAAATTGAATCATTGGATTCATAAATTGAACTTGCATATCATGATTTGAATGAATATTGCATTTAGTTTGACATTTATACTTAATATTGAAATTAAATATGTACATATTCAGTTTCAATATGGAAGACATTGTATTCATTGTCTGTGTATCAAGTTTACAATGTATCATTTGAAGTTGACAAAAGTTTCATATATTCAAGTCCTCAGATGCATTAAGATTATGTTTTCAAATCCAGTTCTCGAAATTCAGATTCGAAACCAGAGACAACATCCTGGTACTTTGCCAGCCAGGAATGGTAGAAGAGAACAGATTACAATCAACCCCTCTCGAAATGAGTAGTTTCTAGAGGTTAGTGCCATCTTGAGATTGCATTGCGTCACCTCTGTGTGTCATACACAGTCTGACTGAGTAATAGTTGTCTCTCTTCTCTCTCGATAGAGAGAGAGAAAGAAAGAATTAACAGGAAAGACTGCAAAGCAATGGTCTTTCAGAAAAAGTCCAGATCTCATTCAACCCTGAAACACCACCAACTATGCTTACCTTGGTCTGACTAGAAGATCATCTGGCCAGTTTGACATGGCCATAAAGTCTCTAACAGATAAAGCACTCCCAGCATATTTTGCAATTAGAAAGACCCTATATACATTTAACCCACCAATTAGAATTTGGGTTAAATTATTTGATGTATTATTTGTCATGACTCCAATCCTTCCATATGGCAGAGAAATGTGGGCCCCCCTTTACAATTTAAAATATACCTCATGGGATAAATGCCCCACCAAAGTTTTACACCTGGAATTTTGTCAAAATATTCTAGGTGTGCCCAGAAATGCCCCAAACCTAGACTGTAGGGCAGATCTTGGGAGATTCCCCCTGGCATTCCAAATTGAGAAAAGAGACACACATTTCTGGACTCACCTAACACACTGTGATCCAGAATATTAGAATTACAAGGCTTATTTCTGCAAACCCCGTAACCAGAGAGTGACCCTTCAGACTAGCAAAAGCACCAACTAAATTCAACCATTCAACCACAAATAACAACATTAGATCGAATAGAAATCTCAATTTAATCACAAACTTCAATGTTACCAAATTCTAAATAGAGATATCAGATTTTCACAAGACTTTGTCAAGATCAAAGAATTCAAAGGAAGACATTAGCAACAGTGACATCCAACGAGAGAGAGAGAGAGAGAGAGAGAGAGAGAGAGAGAGAGAGAATGAGAGAGAGAATTACAATGAGTGGATTCGGCTATTTCAGTGACTTTCAATGGGATGCCACCTTTCCAACAAGTCAGTTCGGCAAATTTCTGCCCTGTTAGAGCTGCCCCTGTCAACTGTAAGTGCTGTTATTGTGAAGTGGAAATGTCTAGGAGCAGCAATGGCTCAGCCGCAAAGTAATAGGTCACACAAGCTCACAGAACGGGACCGCCGAGTGCTGAAGCGCATAGCGCATTAAAATGGTCTGTTCTTGGTTGCAACACTGTTCGTAGCTTCATGAAATGCCAAGCGTCAGCTGGTGTGGTGTAAAGCTCGCTGCTATTGGACTCCGGAGCAGTGGAAACACTTTCTCTGGAGTGATTTAATCTAGTTTCGTCATCCGGCAGTCAGACCTAATGGCCCAACATCAGTGCCTGACCTCGCTAATGTTCTTGTGGCTGAATGGAAGCAAGTCCACGCAGCAATGTTCCAACATCTAGTGGAAAGCTTTACCATAGAGAGGAGGCTGTTATAGCAGCAAAGGGAGGACCAAGTCCATATTAATGCCCATGATTTTGGAATGAGATGTTCAACAAGTAGGTGTCCACATACTTTTAGCCATGTAGTGTATATTCAGAGCATTTGGATAATGACTTTTCACTAGTTTTAATTTTTCAAATTGTGAATGACTGAAAAGTTATTTTTTGGGGGCGGTGTTTAGAGAGAGGGGGGGGGGGGGCAGAGGGCAAGTGATGATGAGAGAAAGAGCTTAGTAATTTTCTTGATTGCGGAAGCATGCCGTTTCATCACAGTTGAGTGGCAGGTGGTTACTGGATGGCATATTCACCATTATTTCACCATGACAGAAATAGCAGAGAGAGGAGTTTCTGTTTCCCCAGGGGGGGGGGGGGGGGGGCAGCCCTGGGAATGTCTCAGAGAACTACATCGTCACTATTTTTACCATAATTACCACCACCATCATGACTATCCATCCCACTTTCTGTTATTTAGAGCCATTGTAGAGATGAAATGGCACTCTGCCATTACCCTAAGGCCCATGGTCATAAATCACCATAATCAAATGAGAAATATACATTTACTATTGAGATTTTGGAATAGGAAAATAAACAGAAGCTGCTTAATCGACTTAGGGTTCAGTCAAAATCAGCCAAGTAGGTTTGTACACAGCCTTGGCACTATCTGAGTGTGTATCTGTGTAGTTACTGTTTATGCCCAACTGGCTCATGCACACAGTTTAGGTTCAGACCTGGAGAGAGGAAGTGGGCAGTGAACTACAGGTCAGTGGTCTGGACAACAGTCCTGATGGACAGATACAGTACCTACTTCCTCTTTTCGTGAGCAGAGAACTCTAACAGGGATGTGGTCTCGGGATTATGTTGGTATGTTTGTGTGTGTTGTGGGGGAGAAGCTCTATATGCATCACATACTGTACATACTACCCCTTTCAAATCATGACTCTCCAGAAGGGCTTCCCTCACTCTCGTGACTCCCCCCTCTGCTCTCACAGTTAGGAGGAACACTGACAGATTCCCCCTCTCTTGGTCACTTTTTAGTTTCAATACCTTTTTTAAAATTTTCATTACCTTTCCTTCCCAATTTTAGCAATCAATAGAGAATTCACGATACCCTGGAACACTGAAACTTTTGCTCTGCTCTGCTCTATTGCAGTGTGCGGACAGTACTTGATCACAGCAATCCATTTCTTTAAAGCTCTGAAAAAGAGCGCCACCATGTGGTGGTCTCCGGAAGAGGTGCCGGTTTAGATCCCGTGACTGTCACGGTTTACGTGTATTGATCTACATGTGTTCGTGGGTGGAGTCTGTTTTTAAGGGCTGCAGACTCTTTTCGTTGCATTCCACCCAGAGAGGAAGTCTGCCTTGTGTAGTGTACCGCACAGCGCTTGGGGAGACTACCAAGCAAGCAGGGCTGAGGCATTCTTTTTGACTCTAGTTAGCGATGACATTTGAACTTTAGGCTGAGGTCAGGGTTTGGAAGCCTACCTCAGCTACAAGAAGTCCCAAAGTTAATCTCTAAAGGCTAGAGAGAGAGTTTGAGAGAGGCTTCTGAGAAGTACTCATAGCCAATTGTAAGGGTTTTCTACAATCTCAATCTCCCACTGTACATTGATACTCTGCCATATTATTTGGAATAGAGAAGCCCTAAAGACCATAACAAGCATAAACTGTCAA
Source organism: Oncorhynchus mykiss (assembly GCF_057628025.1). Classification (NCBI taxonomy): domain Eukaryota; kingdom Metazoa; phylum Chordata; class Actinopteri; order Salmoniformes; family Salmonidae; genus Oncorhynchus; species Oncorhynchus mykiss. The sequence continues at coordinate 36,484,672 of NC_143031.1, read as the reverse complement.
CATTCATTTGGATACTAATTTTGATCCCTCTCCGGGGGCTTTGTAACAGTGAGAAATGTATTGGGAAAACGTTTAGTACAAATCATTGTGGATTGATTGGTGGAGTTTCTGTCAGTTGGCCCGAGCCTAGATGCACTAAGATAAACTCTTCTTGTCCGAGAGAGAACTTATTATTTGGACATGATCCGTTCTCTCTATATGCCAGGGGCGACTGAAGTTTTGATTGGCTGTACTGTCTGATATTTATCCTGTATAAACGTTGTACATGTACACATACTACTAACTATAACAGTATTTGGATTCCATCTATTACAATGTATCCAGAATTGAATCCAGAGTCATGTCAGATCATTGATTACAGACACTGTGTTATCTGAGCTGTGGAGCAGTGAAATGTGCTGTACGTAAAAATTAAATCTCACCATTTTACCCACTTTTTCAGCAAATCCTTTTAAGTTGAAGATTTAGTCAAACGTAACCCCTTCAGAGATGTGACCATACTCATCCTCTCAAAGGAAAAACAAATATATTGTCTTATATTGTTTAATATTGTTTGCTGAAGGGAAACAGAGGACAGACAGCAGGACGACAGAGGGCCGACCTCATTTGTGTTTGGAATGGACGCCCCCCTAAGTTCTTCAGAGGGCGGCTGGATCTTTCACAGCCATAGAGACAGAAACTGCACAGTAAGCACTATTAATATAAGGGCATGAAGAGGTTGTTATCAATAAACATCACATTGGTACGGTTTTAGAAGAACAAAGGGCATGTATTTTACACAGTTACACAGTTCTATTTTGAAAAGTGCACTATATTTTATGATACCACACAATTTATTGTTGAAAGGACATCAAAATACATTTAAGAGCGAGCAGTAAGCATTATTATAAATTGGTCTTTGTTGAACATGGCTTTCATTAGGAGTTGAATATTGGCTCATGGCTTACAAACTAACTGGGTTGACTGTACCCAAGGAATCATAGCATAGGTTCTATAGCACAAGATGCTGACAGGACAGTGGATACACAAGGACAGAACAGGAGACACAATGAAAAAGCAGACCATTGCTCCACAGTGACTCCATGTGGCTTGTCCTTAAGTCCTTGTTTATGCAGATGTTGTTTGTCAGGGCCCAGGTGGAAGGGTCAGCCAGTTTAAACCACCCCCGTCTCTTTCCACAACATCCTTCCATTGAGACAGACACTATGGGGGTTGGACCCATGGAGGTGTTCTGTTTAATCCTGTGGTTGGACCCGATAAAAAGGACCAGTGGGTCCATCCATCCTGTCACAGTACCTGGAACCACTTGGAGTCGTGATCATCCTTTCTGAGTTGTGCAGTTTGAGTGTTAACCTCAGTCTCCCTCCACGAGAAGATGCAGGCCTTTGCCGTCGCTGCCCTCTCCATCTGGCTGTGTCTGGGTGCCACTACCCTGGCAGAGTCCCACGGCCCACAGCACTGCAGTAAGGATCATCTGCTTTATATCTTGTTGAGACTCATGTTTGCTGTGCACTGTGTGGAAAACTGCTGTTACTTGTATGACTATTTTGGTAATATTGTCAAGGTTTATCAAATCAACAGTCTCTTCTAACTTAAAGTATACCTATATGTCTACACATGATCTCTGAGTTTGAAAATCTGTCTAACTGACGACTTTGTCTTTTAGCATCACCTAATATGACTGGGGTCCTGACTGTGGTGAGTAGCCCTCTTGTCCATTAACCATTATCAATAATGCTAGGACACTGATATTGCATTATTTCTAAACCAAACCAGACTCTCAGTTCAGGCAACCCTGTTTTTATCCACTGATGTTTTCTCCTAAAAACAACTATATTGGCACAGTTGGCTTAGTTTTTGCAGGTACAGAATTGGGTCATATTAATATCTCTATATATCGTTATCTCTCTCTTGATTAAACAGCTGGCCCTTACAGGAGGTGAAATCAAGGCAACTGGACATTACAGCTATGACTCGACGGACAAGAAGATACGTTTCACTGAAAGTGAGATGCACCTCAACAAGACTGAACATCTGGAGGACTACCTGATGCTATTTGAAGAGGTAACACTGACAACTGACAGAAACATATAAGGCAAGATTCCAACCCAATTGTAATTCAGAATAGCTGCTTTATAACATCACATGGCCTACATAACAGTTGCATAACCCACTTGTTACTATGGTTATGACACAGCATCATCATAACCGACGCTTCCTCCTTCTCATCCGTCTCTCTCAGGGGGTCTTCTATGACATTGACATGAAGAACCAGTCCTGTAAGAAGATGTCTCTGCACTCTCATGCTCACGCTCTGGAACTCCCCGCTGGTGCAGCCCATCAGGTTGAGCTGTTTTTGGGGAGTGACACTGTTCAGGAGGAGAACATCAAAGTGAACATATGGACGGGATCCGTGCCAGAGACTAAGGGTGAGTATGATACGCATTAGGAGTCAACCTGTCAATGTGATTTTTATTAATGAAGTATAATGTTGGATGGCAATGGTGTAAACATGGGTTTATATAGTGAAGCTATTAGGATGTATCAAAGCATCTGTCTGTCTGCCTGATCTCCAGGCCAGTATTTTTTGTCTACTACTGTGGGAGAATGTCTACCACTCAGCACTTTCTACTCAACTGATTCCATGACACTCCTCTTCAGGTGAGAGGCATACTTTTAATTTGTTTAATGCAGCTGTAGGGTCACTGAAATCTTCTTGTGCAATGGATAATAGCTGCTACTATCTGCCTATACTTTGGTATATCATAGTACTAGATGCCTTTGAGAAATGTTTGAGATTTAGTTCTGTATGGTCTCCCACGGAAGAAACCAACGTCTTGACGTAGACCTAGAGAAAATGTCCTATTGGGCCGAAGATGACACTGATTTTGAAGTTGCAGGCATGGCTACTATATCACGAGACAATGAGCCTGACTCATGTCCGCTACACTTGCATGCCCAAAAAGTTCATGCTATTTTTCTCTTCTTCTCACAGCAATTCCGAAGTGGTCACTGAGGTGAAAGCCCCTGAAGTATTCAATCTGCCGTCTTTCTGTGAGGGTGTGGAGCTGGAGGAGGCTCCTGAGGGCCAGAAGAATGACTTCTTTAGTCTGTTCAACAGTGTCTAAGACAGTGGCACCAGGACCTCCAGCCCCAACCAACCAAGAGTGTGGCCAGCTAATCCTCCTAGTTGTTTCTCTCCCTCTCATAACTACATTTGAGTGTTTCATTGCAAATTCTTCTCTTCTGTTAGACCAGATATATATCATAATATACTTTATTTGATTATTCCTCTTTGAAGACATTGCATAAATATTAATCAGATGAAAAAAGGAAAGTTAATGTTAAGTTGTCATGTTAATGTAATCTCTACGTTTGAACGGGATATAAGGGGATATAACGTTTGTAATTTACATTATTAATTTGTCACTTAAAGTTGCTAATGCGTAGGAGGTCTGCATAGGCAAATGAGATAATAAAAACTCAACATCTTTTCGAGTCTCCAAATGTATTTGTTTTATTGAAAGGGGCAGCAGGTAGCCTAGTGGTTAGAGCATTGGACTAGTAACTGAAAGGTTGCCAGATTGAATCCTCGAGCTGACAAGGTAAAAATCTGTTGTTCTGCCCCTGAACAAGGCAGTTAACCCACTGTTCCTAGGCCGTCATTGTAAATTAGAATTTGTTCTTAACTGACTTGCCTAGTTAAATAAAGGTCAAATATATATATTTTTTAATTTGATGTTTTTACCAAAGTCTTCCTCAAAGACAAGAAAAGGCCATTTCCTAAAGAAAATGTGTGCTTGATATTTTATTAAGGTTTGAGAGAATTTGAAGTGAGGATAGTTTGAAAGTTTCAAAGGTTTGCAGCTTAAATGACCAAGGAGCTGGACCATTTTGGATGGCTACCACTCTACTCTTATGGTTCTCATTCAAACCCATGTTCATTTATGCAAATGTTTATAGTTCATAAAGTATGAATAGTATCAAAAATCTTTGGCAAGCAATCTAAGTTGAGTCGGTCTGTATGTAGGTTTGGTGTTATTAGCTTAAACGGTTGAAGAGCAGTGCTAAATCTAAAATGTACAATTCTAGCCAATAGAGCTTCTATGCCAATTTTAAATGGTTATAGTTCAAAAAGTATAAATAGTATGAAAAAGCCTTTGACAAACAATATAAGTTGGGTCAGTCTGAACATGTCAATGTTGGTTTGTTGTTGATAGCTTAATTGGTGTGAGGAGATGCATGCCCAAAGTTTCTCCAAGTAAGTCTATGGCACTTTTATTGCAATTGAAATACATTGGGAGCTCATTTAAATATTGTTGTAGTACAAAAAATGTAAATGCTATCAAAGATATTTTCTCAAGAAGTCTAAGTGAGGGCTGTCTGCACATTTAAAAGTTGGTTTTGTGTTTACAGTTTAAATCGTTTGTACTAGAGTGGGCAGAATAATAATATGAGTATGTAAGAATTCTACAGTGGTCTTGCCTTCAGCAAGCACATTAAATAACTCAAGCTCTCTCTCTGAAACTCTTTTGTCTGTCAGTATTTTGGGGGGTAGGTTTACACAAATGTATTTCACATTTACACACAAGGTCACTCATGGCCTGCAGTAAATGGGATTTGAAAGAACTTTCAAACTATTTCTGGTTAATAGAGAGGGATGGATACTGGAAAAAGTGATGCAGTCACAAAGCCCAAAACAAGCACGGAGACAGTAAACCTTATCTGGGGTGAGTTTCTGAGGGAGCCCACCTACTGCCCGTGGTGCTGCACATGCCGTGCTGGGTCTAGGATATTCCAACACACTGGGGCCCTTCAAACATTCTGAAACGTGTACCTGCCCATCAACACCATCACACGAGTCGCTGCATGGCAACAGTTGCAGCAGTGGGAAAAACACTATTCTGTGTATCAAATAAAACTGTCAATGCAACGCTAAGAATTGACCTACCTAATTTATTTCTGAAGAAAGATAACACTCAGTCAGTGCATGGCCTTGAGAGCATATAAAGCAGTGGCCCTAGGCGAGACACTAGCAGTCTGTCACTGCTATTCCATTGTTAAAAGATTGCCTATAGGCCCCTCAAATTCAACTCTGGACATCGAAGCCAGTGCCACTGCTTTTTTTCATTGATCCCCTCTAAATCAGTGACTGCTTTAGACCTGGGACACCAGGTGTATGCAATTAATTATCAGTGGAACAGAAAACCAGCAGGCTCCAGGCCTCGTAGGTTAGAATTGATTACCCCTGCTATAGGCTGTGCATGTTGAGACGGGTCACTTGTCCATGGCTCCTTTGCCGGTAGCCCATCTGTGCAAGTCTAGACGATGGCTGTGTTCGAATACCCATACTAACATACTGTATACTACATACTTAATGAGTATATACTACATACTATTGGTTCATTTTAGTGTACTGTAAACGAACGGTATCCTTTCAGTTGAGCATACTAGTGCTACGCCTGTTGTTTTGCCTGTCTACTGGAAGTTGATGCTGTTGCTATGCTACCTCTTGCTAGATCGTTAGCATAAATAAAATATCAAAAATAGATTGTTAGCATAACAAATTACTAGCTAGACATTGTATGACTTCGGGTGTGTTCGTAAATTTAATCTGGAGTGCCAGAGTACACTCATATGTTCAGAGCGGTGTCATATTGTCCATTCTAAATTCTGAGGGTTGCCCACACTGGCTGATCCGAGCATTCTGTACATCACAATGGCAGTCAAGCACACAAGCTCATTGGCTATCTACTTCAGACACAGATGAGAGAACATCTCACTGACCATTATATTCGCCCGAGCAGAGCTGGTTAGGCTGTTTTCATGTTATCCAGAGGGTTGGTGACTGTAACTGTGCTGCTGGCAACAATTTAATTATGTTTTTTTTGCCGACATTTACTGACACCGGTCATATGCCTAGTTAATATATTCAATGGGTGTTGATCGTTCATAAATGCATCCGTTATTCTGCGCTGTGTGGCACACAGACGAGTATGCTCTGAAATCGGAGTAGATAGCCAGTGCGAATTTATGTCCATTGAGAATGCACCACTATACCACTTAACTAAGAATGACGTGAATAATCAAGTCAATAAACTTTGGGTAGTTAGATATTTAGATAGATAGCATATTGTTAATATACTGGCAAGTTCGATTTATTAGTAGCCAACTAAGGAGGTTACGTTAGCTAACATACTACTGCTGTAATTATATGCTATGCAGTTCTTACGGATAGCGTAGGCAACACATTGTCAGCCAACATAAGGTGTAGCATAATTTATTAAAAAAGTTATTAATTTCTTACATAGCTCAACATTTTCTTAACCTGTGTCATAATTAGTTGTAGTCGGATTTCGCTGCATATTTCCGCCATTCTCTTCAAATCTGAAAACCTTGTGAAGCCACGCCCATTTAGGAAGATTTGCATTATGGGCCCAAAAAGCACGGAAATAGTGTCCACTGCTTGTATTTATTTATTTATTTTTTACATTTTTGAACTTTTTATTGTATTTTATTAACAACAACTCAATACTGAAAGTACATGAGGGAACACAAGTATATATATATTATATACAATGGACAATCGAGCTAGGGGGTACAATATCACATTACAATTTCACAAGGACCTTAAGGGACAGACATACACTTATAATTTTTTGTTAGTAGAGTATTTAATTGTCTTAAAATACAGTTCAATTTCTTTTTGTAGGGTAAGAAAACGTGTTTTTTGTTTGTAAATTTACATTTGTGTATATGAAATTTAGCCAAAAGAATAATGAAATGAATTACATTAAAATGATTCAGCTTAATTCTATCGTATGTTTAAAAAAAATCCAAGCAGTACATCTCTTCACAATAGTGTAAAATCTTCATAAATGTGTTCAATTATAAATCTACTGATGTCTTGCCACAGTTTTCTTACATGAACACAATGCCCAAAAAGATGCAACACTATTTCTGGGTGGTCATTACAAAAGGAGCTCTGCTTTGATACTTCGTGAATGTAGTACGACATCCGGGAACTTTTGGTATACTAACTCTATCCATATTTTGGCCAATAAGCATACTACATACTCAATTTACGTCACAAATAATACGATTAGTATGCGTATTCGAACACAGTTAATGAGTCAGGCGTTATTCCATGCACTTTCGGCTAAGTAACATGTGTGTTAACTTAATTTGTCGAGATCAATATAGAAAATAATGTGACTAAAATCTTGGACAACGCGCGGCTTGTTTTTTAGATACTAGATCAATTGTATTAACTGGATAACTATTCATTTTTAATTTGTTATACCGACTATTTCACATTGAACAATGGCAATTGCACACGTTGCAACAGAATACGTTTTCTCCGACTTTTTATTGAAGGATCCAACAGAGTCGAAGTACAAAGGGGTGCGTCTGGAGCTTGCGGTAGACAAAATAGTCACTTTCATCGCGGTTGGTCTCCCTTTGTTACTCATCTCCCTCGCGTTTGCCCAAGAGGTGTCAGTAGGTGAGTTGAATAACTGATAGACTATCAGAACTAAAACTAAACTAACATGTTCAAATATATCGAATAAAAGTGTCCGGGTCAAACAGAAACTGATAAAATAGTATTATCTCTAGCCAATTGAATTGAGCAGTAACAACAGAGCAGATTATCGGTTTCTTTCGACGCACAAACTCTGGCTTTCTGTTTTTGGTTTGAGCAGACCTCTGCAGTCAAACACTGAATAAAAACCTACTTCAATTGTTTTAGTTCGTCTAAAACGAATGCATTTTTTTGATTCTCATTAGATAAACTCGTAAACATGTTTAAATCCCTGGGTCGTTCTTTGTCTGCTCCATAGACCCCATATCTGCCATTCATACTGCCGTCTGTCAACGGGAAACAGGCTAATTGCATTTTTTTCGCCCCGGAATATCCTGCCATGTATTTCAGAATTCTTAATTTATTAGAAAAACTGAGTTGCTTGTCTCTCAATATGCAGTTGTAGTAACATTGTAGCCTTCTTGTATTGTCTTGAGTTCGAGATTAGGCCCACAGCGCCGCCTGCCCGGTGAAGAACCCGTTACATTTTAGATCTTAAAATGACTCCACAACAGGGTTGCCAGGTCAAGTTAAATGTATAGCTCATTGACCACTGAAAACCTCAAATGCCCGAAAACTAGACCCATTTTTTTCACAGCAAGAGGGTTATTTATACAATAAATCCCTTTTCCATAACGTTATTGAGCCAATTAAGAAGGAATATGATAGTAACTTGGGTTTCCTCAAAAGTAATAATTTTTGCAAGCGTGGCATAATAAATACATTTGAATATGTGGCAAGATCATTAGCCCTTATTACTCTCGCCAGATCATTTTCATTTAACAAATTTAACTGCTATGCTTAAGCAATATACCAAGCCAATATACCACTGTTCTTAAGCATGACACAACGGCATATTTTTTTATTTTACCTTCATTTAACTAGGCAAGTCAGTTAAGAACAAATTCTTATTTTCAATAACAGCCTAGAATCAGTGGGTTCAGGGGCAGAATGACAGATTTTTACAGTGTCAGCTTATGGATTCGATCTAGCAACCTTTCGGTTACAGGCCCAATGCTCTAACCACTAGGCTACCTGCCGCCGCACGCATATTGGCCATTTACCCAAACCCCAAGTGTGCCTTACTGATATTATAAACTGGGCAGCAACGTAATTAGAACAGTAAAAAGTAATGTTTTGTTATACCCGTGGTATATGGTCTGATATACCACCGCTTTCATCCAATCAAAATTCAGGGCTTGAACCAGGTTTATAATTGTAAATAAATCCCCATTGCACATGTGCATAACTATAGATACATCCAACAGGAGAGTATGAGTGATGTAAGTTGGACAGAGGATCTCAATCTCTGAGTATAAAAACACTAATGCTAGGTTATTTTCTGGCAATTGTGCTATTATTATGTGCCAGATGTTGAGACTACAAACCATTATAAATGGCCCATTTGCGAGATTGACTTGTCATTTCAATAGGCATAGGCTACAGACTAAAATCTGGTTTATGATTGTCATTCAATTTTGCCATGGTTTGCTTGCATAAAGGCAGGTATCCTATAGGCCTACATCTAGTTTCAGATAGTTTACATTAGCCTAGGCAAGATGCAAGATGTAAGATGCAAGATGTAAACGGAACAATTTAGCAGCTTGCTTAGTTCAAATTAACAGACTAAATTATTCAACATTAATAGTGAGGTGATTTTGAGGTAAGTGTTTCCCAATAGCCTGCTGGAATAGGCTACTGAGGATGGGGTCATCATTTCAATCACTGAATTAAATATGAATAATATGTATATGAACTGAATATGCTTGTCAACAACAGCCAGTGTTTATTCTTTTTTGAAATTGTTTTACCTGTAGCCTAATCTGACCACTGTTAGATCAATCTAATCCATTAAAACATCTGATTGGCAATTGCGATAGAGTTTTGATAATTTCCAATTTAATTAACTAAACATGTCCATTAATAATTGCATAATAACACAAGTCTACAACAACAATAAACTGACGTTTATAGGCTACATATTCAATTGGTTTGTCAGGTAGGTTACATAAGTGGCACACCACTCAGTCACTCAGCAACAGCCTGCTGCACTGCCAGACAGTCAGCACCAGGTCACAGTGAAATGTTTTTAAGAGAAATGCCATGACGGCCATGGTGCAACTTAAAAGTAGACCAAAATCGTGCAACCCGCGACCAATACATTTTCACCTGAGACATTGTTTTCAAAGTTAGCCCAATTTGTACAAAAACAACGAACATGGCAACACTGCTCCACAATCTCACATAATCCACACCCCTCGGCTGTTATATTTTATCTTTAAAATGTATTCATATGGAATATTGACTGAATAGAGGTAGCATTGGTAATGAAACAGGTTTGTGGCAGAAAGATAATTTGATTCATAAAATCACGTGGTAAAAGAATTTCAAATGTATTTATAAAGCCCTTCTTACATCAGCTGATATCTCAAAGTGCTGTACAGAAACCCAGTCTAAAACCCCAAACAGTAAGCAATGCAGGTGTAGAAGCACGGTGGCTAGGAAAAACTCCATAGAAAGGCCAGAACCTGGGAAGAAACCTAGAGAGGAACCAAGCTATGAGGGGTGGCCAGTCCTCTTCTGGCTGTGCCGGGTGGAGATTATAACAGAACATGGCCAAGATGTTCAAATGTTCATAGATGACCAGTAGGGTCAAATAATAATAATCACAGTGGTTGTCAAGGGTGCAACAGGTCAGCACCTCAGGAGTAAATGGCAGTTGGCTTTTCATAGCCAATCATTCAGAGTATCTCTACCGCTCCTGCTGTCTCTGGAGGGTTGAAAACAGCAGGTCTGGGACAGGTAGCACGTCCGGTGAACAGATCAGGGTTCCATAGCCGCAGACAGAACAGTTAAAACTGGAGCAGCAGCACGGCCAGGTGGACTGGGGACAGCAAGGAGTCATCAGGCCAGCTAGTCCTGAGGCATGGTCCTAGGGCTTAGCTCCTCTCAGAGAGAGAGAGAGAAAGAAATAATTAGAGAGAGCATACTTAAATTCACACAGGACTCCGGATAATACAGGAGAAATACTCCAGATATAACAGACTGACCCTAGCCCCCCGACACGTAAACTACTGCAGTATAAATACTGGAGGCTGAGACAGGAGGGGTTGGGAGACACTGGGGCCCCATCCAACGATACCCCCGGACAGGGCCAAACAGGCAGGTTTTAACCCCACCCACTTTGCCAAAGCACAGCCCCCACACCAATAGAGGGATATCTTCAACCACCAATTTACCATCCTGAGACAAGGCCGAGTATAGCCCACAAAGATCTCCGCCACAGAGATAAGTTTAGCCTAATGCTGAATCATAATTCTCACATGGCAGTGTGGGTATAGCCATGTATAAAACATTAGGACCACCTGCTCTTTCCATGACAGACTGACCAGGTGAAAGCTATGATCCCTTATTGATGTCACCTGTTAAAGCCACTTCAGTCAGTGTAGATGAAGGGAGGAGATGGGTTAAAAAAGGATTTTTAAGCCTTAAGACAATTAACATTGGATTGTGTGTGTGCCATTCAGAGGGTGAATGGGCAAGACAAAATATTTAAGTGCCTTTGAACTAGGTATGGTAGGAGGTGCCAGGCACACCAGTTTGAGTGTCAAGAACTGAAGCCTTGGTGGGTTTTTCACGCTCAAGTTTCCTGTGTGTATCAAGAATGGTCCACCACCCAAAGGACATCCAGCCAACTTGACACAGCTGTTGGAAGCATTGGAGTCAACGTGGGCCAGCGTCCCTGTGGAACACTTTCCACACCTTGTAGGTGTTTCTAGTGTTTTGTACACTCAGTCTATATGTTCAGTTTAATTCTGTGGGATCAGCACTGTAAAGAGTCCCTGCTTTTTAATCTATTCCCCTGCAGACTATGTTACATGACAGTTTGGGCAGAGGTCAATGGAACTTGGGTGGCAGTGACTGACTGTGCTTCCCATAGGCCATCCAGGCAATATGTTTCACCAAATTGATTTGTGTTGTGGATGTGGAGTTCAAACGTGTAATAACATAGATAATAGCCTATTATTACTAATCATTTTAAAATTTCAGTTGTTATATAAAGGTTACACATCAAGCAAATAACAGTGAAATCACAAATATACATATTTTTTATGCCATACACTACGGGACAACCACATCAATAACTGGAGGGGACAGTTACTCACAAACTCAATGTCCATTGGAAACTGGGCGTACATAACAGCTGGAGCCCACACTGGTCCTATTTCCTGTCTTTACTCAAAATAAGATCGTTAGTCTGTGTACACTTACTAGTCTTTCGACTCTGGGCTGGCCCATTCTGACCCTGTCCAATCCCTTTGGCTGAATGCAGGTACCCAGATCAGCTGTTTTGCCCCTACCAACTTCTCATGGCGACAGGCAGCCTATGTTGACTCCTTCTGTTGGGCGGCGGTGCAGGAGCAGCAACTCAGCGTTGATGGCGTCGATGGTGCCCCCCTATGGCTGCACAAGGTACAAGCCCTCAGTTAGCCAAGAGGGCAGCTCCGGTCAGTGGCCAGAGGGCAGCTCCGGTCAGTGGCCAGAGGGCAGCTCCGGTCAGTGGCCAGATGGCAGCACCGGTCAGTGGCCAGATGGCAGCACCGGTCAGTGGCCAGAGGGCAGCTCCGGTCAGTGGCCAGAGGGCAGCTCCGGTCAGTGGCCAGAGGGCAGCTCCGGTCAGTGGCCAGAGGGCAGCTCCGGTCAGTGGCCAGAGGACAGCTCCAGTCAGTGTGAGAGATTGATCTGTTAATGTGGCTCAAACAGTTATGGCTGCGTGGGGAGTTGGGGAATAACACTCCTCATTGGCAATCACGGCGCAGCATCACATTTGGCATATTTATGATTGAGATCCCCTTTCGGAGCTCTCAGGAGTAAGCCATACTTTAAATCAGACCAGACTGTCAGAGTAGTCAACCTCTTCAACTACTTGAAATCCCTTTACAATTATAACTATGCTGCCTCTTCTCAGACGACTGGGAGAGATACTATTTCTTGACGGGGTGGATGATATCGACATAGGTCCAGGTGTATTAGCATAGCCGCGGGAAGTAGGGGTGCTTATAAACCCCCCCCCAAAATCCCCCCGTCGACAAAATGAAAGCACCCCCACCTCGAAACATCTTCCTGCGGACATGCAAATGGTTTACTTGGTCTGTCACAAGGAAGCTCCCATTGTGTCACCACAATTAACTTCTATGTGTCATACCAATGTGGGGCACACCAATGTTCTGTATCTTCCTGGTCCTTATTTCTCTGTCATGCAATTCTTGCTTTTGTCTTCCCTCTCTCACCCTCTTTTATTCCTCTGACCTCCTCCAGTTCTTCCCTTACATCCTTCTGTTGGTGGCAATCCTCATGTACATCCCTGCTCTGTTCTGGCGCTTCACTGCCGCCCCACACCTCTCCTCTGACCTCAACTTCATCATGGAGGAGCTGGACCGCTCCTATAACCGAGCCATCAGACTGGCCAAGAGCCTGGCCTCATCTATAGACACCAAAGATGTCTCTGACGACCCCCCCAGGTAAACACTACGAAGGGCCTTATTCACTTCCACTTTAGATGACTTGTCTTCTTTACATCATTTATGTGTCTCTTCCACCTGAGCTCAAAGACTCCTAGTGTCCAAATTTACTAAGCGTTTGCATTAGACATCGACCGATTCAGATTATGGCCGATTACATTGCAATCCACAAGGAAACTGTGTGGCAGGCTGACCACCTGTTACGCAAGTACAGCAAGGAGCCAAGGTAAGTTGCTAGCTAGCATTAAACGTATCTTATAAAAAACAATCAATCTTAACATAATCACTAGTTGATGATATTACTAGTTTAACTAGTGTGTCCTGTTGCATATAATCGATGCGGTGCCTGTTAATTAATCATTGAATCACAGCCTACTTCGCCAAACGTGATGATTTAACAAAGTGCATTTGCGAAAAAAGCCCTGTCGTTGCACCAATGTACCTAACCATAAACATCAATGCCTTTCTTAAAATCAATACACAAGTGTATCTTTTTTTAAACCTGCATATTTAGTTAAAATAAATCAATGTTAGCAGGCAATATTAACTAGGGAAAATGTGTCACTTCTCTTGGGTTCAGTGCAAGCAGAGTCAGGGTATGCAGCAGTTTGGGCCACCTGGCTAGTTGCGAACTGTGTGAAGACCATTTCTTCCTAACAAAGACCGTAATTAATTTGCCAGAATTTGACATAATTATAACATAACATTGAAGGTTGTGCAATGTAACAGCAATATTTAGACTTTAAGGATGCCACCCATTAGATAAAATACGGAACGGTTCCGTATTTCAAGGAAAGAATAAACGTCTTGTTTTCGAAATGATAGCTTCCAGATTTGATCATATTAATGACCTAAGGCTGGTATTTCTGTGTGTTATTATATTATAATTAAGTCTAGGATTTGATAGAGCAGAATCACTGAGCGGTGGTAGGCAGCAGCAGGCTCGTAAGCATTCATTCAAATAGCACTTTCCTGCTTTTGCCAGCAGCTCTTCGCAATACTTGAAGCACAGCGCTGTTTATAACTTCATGCCTATCAACTCCTGAGATTAGGCTGGCAATACTATAGTGCCTATAAGAACATCCAATAATCAAAGGTATATGAAATACAAATGGTATAGAGAGAAATAGTCCTATAATTCCTATAACTACAACCTAAAACTTCTTAACTGGGAATATTGAAGACTCATGTTAAAAGGAAACATCAGCTTTCATATGTTCTCATGTTATGCAATTTTTGCACTTTTACTTTCTTCTCCAACACTTTGTTTTTGTATTATTTAAACCAAATTGAACGTTTCATTTTTATTTGAGACTACATTGATTTTATTGATGTATTATATTAAGTTAAAATAAAAGTGTTCATTCAGTATTGTTGTAATTGTCATTATTATATGTCGGGCGATTAATCGGTATCGGCTTTTTTTGGTCCTCCAATAATCAATATCGGCTTTTTTTGGTCCTCCAATAATCAATATCGTCTTTTTTTGGTCCTCCAATAATCAATATCGGCTTTTTTTGGTCCTCCAATAATCAGTATCGGCTTTTTTTGGTCCTCCAATAATCAATATCGGCTTTTTTTGGTCCTCCAATAATCAGTATCGGCTTTTTTTGGTCCTCCAATAATCAGTATCGGCTTTTTTTGGTCCTCCAATAATCAATATTGGCTTTTTTTGGTCCTCCAATAATCGGTATTGGTATCGCCGTTGAAAAATCATAATCGATCGACCTCTAGTTTGCATCAGGTGCAGAGTTTACCAGAAAAAATCATAGTGGGAAAAGAACAAAAAAGTAAATAAGGGTTAGACTATAAGATGTTTAGTAATAACGGCTGGTACAGAATGACAAATAATGGAATCTAGAGAGATAAAATGAATTTTAATTTGCTTAGTCTAGCCCACTAACTATGCAGTCAAACGGGTTGATCTAGTTAGAGCAGCAAAGAGAGGCCATGCTGTGTTTTTCTGCTGTTTCTACACGAAGCCATACTATTAATGAAACTAATGGGGGAAAAGCCGCAGGTTCCTATAGAGTGTAGTGCCATGAGAGGACAATGAGTTCATTTCAGTAACCAGGTTTCCATCCAACCTTTTTATGCGAGTACATGTCAGATACAAAATGTAATAACAGGCCTGATGGAAACAGGAAATTTGTCTGAAAAATTACCAAATGTCAACTAAACAAAATAAACACATGTAGCCTAATAAACACATGTTGTGTGGTCCTCCCACTACGACTTGTCGGAAAAGCATGCAGTTTATTAGGCCACAGATTAAATTGATGAACTTCACAGGATGGTGAAAGTGCAAGGTGATGAGCTTGATGCTCCTTTCCAATAAATATCGAGGGTCTTATTCTGGTGACATGATCATCTATGCTTTACTGCCATTTGACAAATAAACAATCTCACTCTTTTGTCCATAATAATCTCATGTGGGCTATACCCGTACTGTTTTTGCCCAGCTGTTGGCCAGAGTACACGTGCCAATACCAGAGCGGGAACTCTCGCTATATAATCACACAGAAAACACTGGTACATGGGAATAGAAGATGAGATCAAATGCTCTATTTTCATTGAGAGGCAGAGGGAGAGTGAAACCTTATTAGCTAGAAGCACAGGTAGTGACGAATGGACTAATTAGGGATTTTTTTAAAATTGTTTGACTTCGCACTGCTGTAGACTAAGCCTGGCTGGGGTCAGCAGTCAAATACAGTGTAGTGTGTATCTGTCTAAACTGTGATTATAGGCAGAGCTGTTTATCAGATCAGTAATGGGCAGTGGCAGAATATGCACATTTATTTTCTTCAATAAACAGTTCTTAAAAGTGCAATGATTTAAAAATGATCCAGCACTCACTTGAAGTTGACTCTTTCTTTATTTTTCTGTACACATACGTACAAACACGCAAAAATGAAGTTGATGTGTGTCTGCTTGGAGAATAAAAATATTCAAAATTGACACAACTGCATCAGCCCCACCTAATCTCCCTGTGTGATGGCAGTGCCCTGGACCTGACCGAAGGCTGCTTTAAATACCCTCTGGTGGAGCAGTATCTGAAGACCAAGCGTTTCTCCCGCTGGCTGGTGGTGAAGTACCTGGCGTGTCGGCTGTTAACCCTGCTCACCCTGCTGCTAGCCTGCCTCTACCTGGGCTACTACATTCGCCTAGCCTCCATCACCGATGAGTTTGCCTGTGACGTGCGGACAGGGGTGCTGAGGAACAACAGTGCGGTGCCGGTGCAGTGTAAGCTGGTGGCGGTGGGGGTGTTCAGGCTGCTAAGCTACATCAACCTGGGGGTGTACATCCTGCTGGCTCCCCTGCTGGTGTACGCTGCCCTGGGCCCGGCCAGACAGAGCTCCCGCTTCCTCCGGCCCTACGAGATGCTGCCGGCCTTCGGGGCTCTGGACCTGGACACACCCTTCTACAACGACCTCAGCGTGTACCTGCTCTTCCTGGAGGAGAACCTCAGTGAGCTGAAGTCCTATAAGTGTCTGCAGGTGGGTAACAACACAATACATGTTTAGTCTTATGATAGGCCGGTGGTCTATCAAGACCATATGTTGCCCATTTTAGGTTTTTAAGTAATAACTTACAAGCGTTGTGCTCCAACTAATTGAGTCATTGTAACCACAATGGACAACTTTGGGTAGTGTCCACTTGGGAAAATCTGCTTGGAATTATGTTATCCCAGAGAGACATTATGTCTGGTGTTACATTGAGGTATCGGCATGTCTATTTATGTGAAGTGTATTGCTACAGGTGCTGGAGCTGCTGAGGGAAGGAGGCGGTGAGGCCTTTGACACTATGTGTCTGCTGCAGACTCTGGGCCAGGTGAAGACAGATGTGGTGGATGGGAAAAGATCCACTTCACACAAGGACAGCAAAGACTGTACCAAGCCTGGAGAGGAGGACACAAGCTCTTCTGAGCTGAGAGGTGTGTGAGTGGGTGGGTGGGTAGACTAGGTTATTGGTTCACAAAATGATTGTTTTTATTATATATTCCCCTGCCTGTGAGTTTTATAACTTCATGCAGTTCACTCCACCCATCTGACGGTGCCGGAGAGACTATGGGGATCATAAACTGTCTCCCCAAACTCCCAGTGACCTCTACTACTAGGGGACAGGACAGGTCTTCTGCCTGCTCAGGTCAGAGCCTCTTCAGTCTCTCTCCAAGTGGACAAGAGTGTGTGGATAGAACCACATCCATCTCATATGTCCTCTGTAAATAAAGTTCCCAGTTGTGTGTAACACTCTGAGGTTGCCTTGTTCTTCTGACTGGGAAAGGTGTCAGTGAGTCACAGACCAGCCCAACTGGACAGTCGCTCTCTTTCGGGTATGGTCATCTTCCTCACACCATAGGCCAGATTGAGATGTTCAGTCTGATCTTTTTGATTCCTTTCAGATGTTTCTACATTGTGGCTGGACGACGGGCTGAAGAAAGACAACAAGGACAAGACCTGCTGTGGTGGGAAAGATGTACGTCAGAGAGTGATCTGAAGTGTGAACTAGGGCCTTTATCTTTTGTCATTTAGCAGACGTTCTTCTCCAGAGTGACTTACAGAAGCAATTAGAGTTAAGTGCCTTGCGCAAGGGCATGTCAACAGATATTTCACATAGTCGGCTTGGAGATTGTAACCAGCGACCTTTCGGTTACTGGCCCTAACCACTAGGCTACATGCTGATCAATAGCTTGTTTATTTTTTATTTTTTTAAGTTCTGTGTTGCTATGTTACCGTACCTACCTTAGTACAATAAAATTGTACCTTTTATTCTTATCAGGATCGATCAAGCCGCTACTAATTTATTCTCTGAAATTTAAACAAAAGTTGTTTATAGAACTGTGGTCCACAGTTTCCCCATAGAGATGCTCTCTTTCTGTGTTTACTGTCAGAGATACAAGGTGTTTGTCAGACTGTGTCATTATTTAATAAAAAAGCTGTGATTAGTTATCTAATATTGCTAGCGACATAAACAAAGCCTTGCCCTCATTTTAACCAGCATACTTCAGCCTCGGTACCTAAGTGGTAACGTATTTATATTGAACCTTTTATTTTATAAGGAATAGCAGATGATTTTATTCTTCGGGGATCTGAGTAACTCAATACGTCTCAGGGCTAGATTCAATCAGTTCTGCACTAACCCGCTTAACCGACAACTGCATAGCACTTTCATTGTTTTTAGGCGATGTCGTAGGTGTAACGGCATTGGAGTTGTCAAATCAGCAAGCGTCTCCCAGCATTCTACCTGTCGCGGACATTGCCATTGGATGCAATGAGTTGTATTAATAATAATCCCATGCAGGCTTGTTACAAATCCGAACACCAGAATGTGTGTTATAATCTACACCTTGATAAGGCTGATATACACTAAGTGTACTAAACATTAGGATAACCTGCTCTTTCCATGACAATAATTTACCAGGTAAATCCTGGTGAAAGCTTATGATCCCTTATTGATGTCGCCTGTTAAATCTACTTCAATCAGTGTAGATGAAGGGGAGGAGACTGGTTAAAGAAGGACTTTAAAGCCTTGAGACTTGGATTATGTATCTGTACCATTGAGGGTGAATGGGAAAGACAAAAGATTTAAGCTTTTTAAGATTTTTGAATGGGGTATGGTAGGTGCCAGGCGCACCAGTTTGTGTGTCAAGAACTGCAACGCTGCTGGGTTTTTAACGCTCAACAAGAACAGTTCACCACCCAAAGGACATCCAGCCAACATGAAACACCTGTGGGAAGCATTGGAATCAGCATGGGCCAGCATCCCTGTTGGACACTTTCAACACCTTGTGTGTTCAAGCCCCAATGAATTCAGGCTGTTCTGAGGGCAAAGGGGGTGCAACTCAATATTAGGAAGGTGTTCCTAATGTTTTGTACACTGTGTAAATGCATATTTAGTTTAATGATTTTCAATTTGAGTGTCATTAATTCTATATAGCCTACACTTTCTCCTTCTGAACTTCTAATGTAAGTGGGACTAGTGTGGCTTCGTGACAATGAATACACAAGCATCCGTTCTGATTTGACAGCTCTCATGCAGTTCCACATCCGACACCGCAAAAAGACTAGCTATGTCAGCTATCGCCGGTTAACACGTGATCTGATTGAAACTTGGACTAAGTATCTAAGGCTGCATTTAGACAGCCAGCCAAATTTGGATCTTTTTTCCCACTAATTGGTCTTTTGAGCAATTGCATCGTCTCAACAAAAAAAAATACCTGATTAGTTTAAAGACCAGAATTGGGCTACCTGTGTAAACTCAGCCAATGTGCATTGAAGTATAAAGCATGTTTGTGTGTAAAGTGCATGTGGAATGGAAGAGACTGTAGAGAAAGTCCCTATTGTTATTCTAATGGTGCAGTATTTATGTTCATAATGTTATTTAGCAATACTTCAAAGCAATCCTTCAGAATGGGTATGAGATGTCGCTGTTAGTCTGTTTTTATACAGTTTCGCATTGATTGATGTTAGATATTAGTTGCTATTTATTTCAATTGCATGTTAATGTACATGGTCCTGTTGGTTGTTATTTTTGTGTCTTATATACCACAGACAAAATGATGCACTGACTGTCCCAACTTCTTTGTGAAGTAACGCACTTTTGATTTCATAGGTAATGTACTGTATGACAAAGGATATTCAAGTGTTTTAAACGTGTTTTTGTTCTTTTAAATAAAAATAGAGGCTTATTGAAGTCTGATTCAAGTTGTTCATTTTGATTATGAAATCACCCCACACAAGCATAAAACTGACAGCACTACAACATATCGAAAGGGTATTTATGGTTGGATGTTCAGTTATTCATAAGGAATGATAAGACAGTGTTTGGGCAAATAAAAAAACTGCAGATGGACTGAAAATACATGTGAATCTCAAGCAATTTCAAATGTTATTAAAGATACAATGAATAGAGTAGAAGTATTCAAAACATCAAAGTTGGGGTTAAAAAAAAACATTTTGTTACAACCTACAATACCAGTCAAATGTTTGGACACACCTACAGTACTCATTCAAGGGGGTTTATTTATACCTTTTTCTACATTGTCGAATAATAGTGAAGACATCAAAACTGTGGAATCATGTAGTAACAAAAATATATTTTATATTTGAGATTCTTCAAAGTAGCCCTCCTTTGCCTTGATGACAGCTTTGCACACTATTGGCATTCTCTCAACCAGGTTCACCTGGAATGCTTTTCCAACAGTCTTGAAGGAGTTCCCACATCTGCTGAGCACTTGTTGGCTGCTTTTCCTTCAGTCTGCGATCCAACTCATCCCAAACCATCTCAATTAGGTTAATTAAGGTCGGGTGATTGTGGAGGCCAGGTCATCTGATGCAGCACTCCTTCACTCTCCTCCTTGGTCAAATAGCCCTTACACAGCCTGGAGGTGTGTTGGGTCATTGTCCTGTTGAAAACAAATGATAGTTCCACTAAGCGCAAACCAGATGGGCTGGCATATCGCTGCAGAATGCTGTGGTAGACATGCTGGTTAAGTGTGCCTTGAATTCTAAATAAATCACTGACAGTGTCACCAGCAAAGCACCCCCACACCATCACAACTCCTCCATGCGTCACAGTGGGAACAACACATGCAGAGATCATCCGTTCACCCACACAGCATCTCACAAAGACACGGCTGTTGGAACCAAAAATCTCACATTTGGACAGATTTCCACCAGTCTAATGTCCATTGCTCGTGTTTCTTGGCCCAAGCAAGTCTCTACTTATTATCAATGTCCTTTAGTAGTGGTTTCTTTGTAACAATTCAACCATGAAGGCCTGTTTCACGCAGTCTCCTCTGAGCAGTTGGTGTTGAGATGTGTTACTTGAACTCTGTGACTTGAACTCTGCAACTGCACTTGAAGAAACTCAAAGTTCTTGAAATGTTCTGTACTGGCTGATCTTCATGTCTTAAAGTAATGATGGAGTGTCGTTTCTCTTTGCTTATTTGAGCTTTTCTTACCATGATATGGACTTAGTCTTTTACCAAATAGGGGTATCTTCTGTATACCACCCCTACCTTGTCACAACCAGTGGCGACCTGTGATTCAGGGCAGGTGGGGCTTGCCTGTTTGGCATATTATTTTGGCATTAATACGTGTCACATATCAGTTTGCAAACAATGTAAAAAATAATATATATAATTGAAAGCCGCATACAAACAGGACTCTTTTTTGTTTTCTTGAGTAAGGCAACTCCAAAATGCAGGTGTTTCAGCCTAGCTCAGTGCTTTCTGTGGTAGTGGGGCAAGACAGTAGAAAATAATGAGCGTTGCGCCGTGATTGGCTCAGTGTTCTGTCACTCATGGGGACTTTACATCACTGCCATGTGTAAGAGGAGACCTTGAACATTTTAGCCCTTCGGCTGCATCCATAAAAGTGCCCATCCAAGAAGGCTCAAAGTCATTGGCCACAGATAAATTACGTCAAATCACATCATATGTACAGTAGCTTTGATTGGACTGATCATATCAATATCATACTTTCACAATCATAGCTAGCAGTCATCATCATGAATCAAGTCGACAATCTACTGGCAAATCCTTTTTAATCTGTGTCATATGAAGATAAATAATGAAAAGAAATGATAGATAAAACGTATCAGTGCTCATTGGCCATTGGACATAAACACTACACAAGTTGGAAATCGCAAATTCAACGAGTGGTTTGGAAGGAATCAGTGACAGTGGCTGTGTGGTCCCAAATCTGGGATAAAAGGGCTTTTTTCCAAGTTTAGAATGATAAACATTCAACATTGGCCATGCTGTCAATGAAGCAGGACTTGTGCCGCGCTCAAAACAACTGTTAACTCGGAGGACCAAAAATTATTGTTCAAGTGAGCACAGAATAAACAATGTGAGTCCAAAAATGTATTGTATGCTGCTTCGTAAATTATGTAATATGCCAGGGAGATATGTATACTGTAGCTAAGAAAGTAATACTAAGTGTATGTTGTATAGTAAGATGTTAGTAGCCCATGTGCCTCACCCTAATAATTTGGTCTATTTACCCCTCTTAATTTCGACTACTGTTCTGACTGTTCTACTGTAGCCTTTAACCTGTTTTTGAGAAATGTAATCATCAAATATTGTAAGAGCTTTCATTGTCTGCTAATATGCCCCCTTTATTTATCATACGGTTCTGACTTGGTGTACAGGGAGAACACTGTAAGAATGTTCTGAATTCTGTCGCTGTACATTTCAAAAGTGCTAAATAAATAGTTATATTGATGAACATGACATCCTAGCTCGCTCATTAATGTCTTAATTGATATAACGGATTGCCTCTTATCCGCTTGTCGTCCCCTTATGCCATAGTTTGTACATCTCTCTCAATTGTCTTCAGAAACCACATTTGTTTTTAAGCAAGTCAGCCATATCAGCTATGTTTTTTTTAAAGGCAGTAAATGAGGCTGATTGAACTGTCTCGCTGCCAGACAAGGCTCTGCTGATGGCCAGGTGTAGCAGTGGTAAGATGTTGGGGCAGCTTCATGTTGGCCCTGACAGTTTTTGGGCACCGTTAGTCACCTTTATTGTGCAATTAATGTATTGTTTAGTGTTGTGTTGTGTAGTGGCTTTTCTGGCTTTTCTGACTTACATCCTAAAATCGCCACTGGTCGCAACAGAACTGATTGGCTCAAACGCATTAACAAGGAAAGAAATTCCACAAATTAACTTTTAACAAGGCACACTTGTTAATTGAAATACATTCCAGGTGACTTCTTCATGAAGCTGGTTGCGAGAATGCCAAGAGAGTGCAAAGCTGAGTGGCTACATTGAAGAATGTAAAATATCAAATATATTTTGAGTAACACTTTGTGTAACACTTTTTTGGTTACTACATGATTCCATATGTGTTATTTCATAGTTTTCATGTCTTCACTATTATTCTACAATGTATAAAATAGTAAAAATAAAGAAAAACCCTGAAATGAGTAGGTGTGTCCAAACTTTTGACTGGCACTGTATTTAAGTCAGTTATTTCTGTATTTAATTTTCAATAAATTAGCAAAACATTCTAAAAGCATATTTTGAAAGTGTCATTATGAGATATTGTGTGTAGATCGGTGAGAGAGAAAAATTCATTTAATCCATTTTGAATTCAGGCTGAAACACAATGTCGAATAAATCAATTGGTATGAATAATTTCAGAAGGCACTGCAACTAACTCAAATACTCCAGTATTCCTGTAAAATTTGTACATTTGCTACTGACACTGACCCTATATTTAGCTTTCTCTCTTATTTCCTATTTTATTAAAATTGGTAGGGTTGGGTAGGGTTTGCAAGTTAAGCATTTCACTTTACTTGAAACTTAATTATTATAATTGAAGGTATTATAATCTGACTCCAATTAATATCTCTGAATTTCAGTGAGTCATGACCAAATCTAGGCCAGTGACTCCTTCTGCAGGTATTTGTTATTTTTGATAGTCCAATCACATAAGTACACACACACACACACACAGTGAAATATTGTATATTGACTGACTTCAGCATAACATGAATAAATCTAAATATATTACATGTATTTCATTATCCCATTAGATAATTGTAGCAGGGAGGAGGACTAGTCACCTGCAGCTCAAAGCAGTGGAACGGTGTTGGAGTTTGGGTGGCCATTCCTATGAGGCATATTACATGTAATACAGTCGTGGCCAAACGTTTTGAGAATGACACAAATATTAATTTTCACAAAGTTTGCTGCTTCAGTGTCTTTAGATATTTTTGTCAGATGTTACTATGGAATACTGAAGTATAATTACAAGCATTTCATACGTGTCAAAGGCTTTTATTGACAATTACATGAAGTTGATGCAAACAGTCAATATTTGCAGTGTTCACCCTTCTTTTTCAAGACCTCTGCAATCCGCCCTGGCATGCTGTCAATTAACTTCTGGGCCACCTCCTGACTGATGGCAGCCCATTCTTGCATAATCAATGCTTGGCATTTGTCAGAATTTGTGTTTTTTTGTTTGTCCACCCGCCTCATGAGGATTGACCACAAGTTCAATGGGATTCAGGTCTGGGGAGTTTCCTGGCCATGGACCCAAAATATTGATGTTTTGTTCTCCGAGCCACTTAGTTATCACTTTTGCATTATGGCAAGGTGCTCCATCATGCTGGAAAAGGCATTGTTCGTCACCAAACTGTTCCTGGATGGTTGGGAGAAGTTGCTCTCGGAGGATGTGTTGGTACCATTCTTTATTCATGTCTGTGTTCTTAGGCAAAATTGTGAGTGAGCCCACTCCCTTGGCTGAGAAGCAAGACCACACATGAATGGTCTCAGGATGCTTTACTGTTGGCATGACACAGGACTGATGGTAGCACTCACCTTGTCTTCTCCGGACAAGCTTTTTTCCGGATGCCCCAAACAATCGGAAAGAGGATTCATCAGAGGAAATCACTTTACCCCATTCCTTAGCAATCCAATCCCTGTATCTTTGGCAGAATATCCGTCTGTCCCTGATGTTTTTCCTGGAGAGAAGTGGCTTCTTTGCTGCCCTTCTTGACACCAGGCCATCCTCCAAAAGTATTCGTCTCACTGTGCATGCAGATGCACTCACACCTGCCTGCTGCCATTCCTGACCAAGCTCTGTACTGGTGGTGCCCCGATCCCGCAGCTGAATCAACTTTAGGAGACGGTCCTGGCGCTTGCTGGACTTTCTTGAGCGCCCTGAAGCCTTCTTCACAACAATTGAACCGCTCTCCTTGAAGTTCTTGATGATCCGATGAAGGGTTGATTTAGGTGCAATCTTAATGGGAGCAATATCCTTGCCTGTGAAGCCCTTTTTGTGCAAAGCAATGATGACGGCACGTGTTTCCTTGCAGGTAACCATGGGTGACAGGGGAAGAACAATGATTCCAAGCACCACCCTTTTGAAGCTTCCAGTCTGTTATTCGAACTCAATCAGCATGACAGAGTGATCTCCAGCCTTGTCCTCGTCAACACTCACACCTGAGTTAACGAGAGAATCACTGACATGATGTCAGCTGGTCCTTTTGTGGCAGGGCTGAAATGCAGTGGAAATGTTTTTTGGGGGGATTCAGTTCATTTGCATGGCAAAGAGGGCCTTTGCAATTAATTTCAATTCATCTGATCACTTTTCATAACATCTTGGGGTATATGCAAATTGCCATCATACAAACTGAGGCAGCAGACTTTGTGAAAATTAATATTTGTGTCATTTTCAAAACTTTTGGCCACGACTGTACACTGCTGAGATTGTAAATAGGAGATCAACCAAATGTAATTTGGCAGGTTTTTCTGCTGCTATTGTCATTGATATTATGCAAAATAATACAATATGATGCCATTCCACAATTATCACAGGATCTGTGATACCAGATGTCCTATCCTAGGAACAGCTGAAAGATTAGTGAATGATTGTGAACTTTGAACACTTTAGATAACGGTACAGAAAGAATTTGCCTCACCGCTTTTAGTACTCAGGGGTCTTTGTGCCTTCAACAAATTCAAGATTAGGACTAATCTACAAAAGGAATAGGAGGAATCATATCCACAAGCAGCTCCTGGCATTATACATAAAGCAGACGTTGCAGTTGGCTGCACGGAGTCACAATAAGAGAAATCCCATGCAGCCTTGTGCAAATTTGGAAACATGGCATGTGAGATGTAATCTACACCTACTACATTAGATAAAAATCCTCATTATTTCGTTTAATGTTTTTTAAATTTGAGTGCAATTATTTCTATATAGCCTATACCAGAGGTGGGACCAAGTCATTGTTTTACAAGTCACAAGTAAGTCTCAAGTCTTAGCACTCAAGTCCCAAGTCAAGACAGGCAAGTCCAAGTCAAGTCTCAAGTCAAGACCATCAAGTATCAAGTCCTAAACTTTGAGTTTCGAGTCCTAAACAAGTCATAATGTGCTCTTCACCAAATGTAATACCATTTCATATTTTTAACAAGAGTAAGTATAGTATTTTACATTTACACAAATCATGAATGCTTTTAAAAATATCTATATATTTATTACTTCCCAAATAAACTTTATATTTCCATGGAAATACATGGGTAGCCATGAGAAAGACCCCAACCCCCCAATAGTGATCGACTATCGGGGATCGTTAGGGGGTGCAATCGGGCGATCGGGCAATCGGGCGATGTACACAATCGCCCAACCTTAACAACACACACACACTCTGTGGTTACAGTAGGCTAACGTATGTCAATGCTAATAAGTCTATGCTAGGTAAAGCTCCGCCTTATCTCAGTTCACTGGTCACGATAACAACACCCACCCGTAGCACCCGTTCCAGCAGGTATATCTCACTGATCATCCCCAAAGCTAACACCTAATTTGGCCGCCTTTCCTTCCAGTTCTCTGCTGCCAGTGACTGGAACAAATTGCAAAAATCTCAGAAGTTGGAGTCTTTTATTTCCCTCACCAACTTTAAACATCAACTGTCTGTGCAGCTAACCGATCGCTGCAGCTGTACATAGTCCATCTGTAAATAGCCCACCCAAGCTACCTACCTCATCCCCATACTGTTTTTATTTTATTTACTTTTCTGCTCTTTTGCACATCAGTATCTCTACTTGCACATCATCATCTGCTCATGTATCACTCCAGTGTTAATCTGCTAAATTGTAATTATTCACTCCTATGGCCTATTTATTGCCTACCTCCTCATGCCTTTTGCACACACTGTATATAGACTTTATTTTTTTCCCACTGTGTCATTGACTTGTTTATTGTGTTATTGGCTCACTGCTTTGCTTTACCTTGGCCAGGACGCAGTTGTAAATGAGAACTTGTTCTCAACTAGCCTACCTGGTTAAATAAAGGTGAAATAAAAATAATTAAAACATGGTTTTAGGAACAGCAGTAACATCAGGCAGGATTTAGGCTACCAACTGCCTAGCCAGTTGTAGCTCAATCTTGGGTGCAATGATCATGTGTGTGGAGGCTCATTGATTTAACGTTACGTTAGCCTACATGATACACCAGTAAAGTAATAAAATATATAGCTGTCGGCTATATTAGCCACGACTTATCGAACAAAGTCGGAAATTGTTGCGCCTCCGTCTGTAATTTTCTTCCCGCATGTTTTGCAAGTTTTGCAATCCTTTTTTTGTTGATACAGCATCTTCTTTATATCCGAAAATAATAATTTGGGGTATCATCTTTCCAAGGGCTCCATGCGAATTCACCCGCCCAAGTTCCTCTGCACTGCCACGCACAACTTTTTCTCAGCTGGCACAATTTGATTGGCTGCTGTCCGATTCAAACTGTAATCTGTTAAATGAAGAGTTGATGCACTGCACACTTTTTTTAATAGCATCATGTTTTATATTTGGGCTTGGGGAGGGTATCAAGTCAGGTCGAGTCATAAGGCTCAAGTCCAGGTTAAGTTACGAGTCATTGGTGTTAAAGTCAAAGTCGAGTTGCAAGTCATCATATTTGTGATTCGAGTCTGACTCGAGACAAAGTCATGTGACTCGAGTCCACACCTCTGGCCTACACTTTCTCGTTCGGAAATTCTAATGCAAATGGGACTGGTGAGGCTTCGAGTATGACCTCCAGCCCCCTGAAGAAAGGGAAAGTGGTTGAATGAACCATCTGCTGTAAGCTGTTTATTGTTGTTCCTCCCAGGATGCAATTACGTGTGGTAATCGATATCCACAAGGTCCATGCACACCAAAGAGTCCTGCTTTGATAGCAAAGTCCAAGAAGGACTATGGGTACTTCAGGGAGATTATATAATAGGATATTGAGTTTCTCTATTGGAAAGTTACTATGGTTCATATTAGGACAGCTCCCTCACTGTTTTGTGAAATGGCCCGGGGTTCCCGTAATCAGTAGCATACAATGTTGTTTAATGCCATGATAAATTATATATTTAGACTGGAACAACATGAATAGACGTGGGCCGATTGTACGTAGTCTAAATAAGATACTGATGATTTGTCGCCACAGATGGTTTGTTTAGGTTTTATTATGGTTGTGGCTGAATGGAGTAGCCTAAATCTACTGTGCCATCTAGTGGTCGCATCGGGGATAACAGCATTGTAGCTTTTTATTTTATTTTTTTGTAACCTTTATTTAGCATTGTAGCGAACCCTAAACATTTTCCTAACCTCAACCCCATTCTCATAACCTGCTACCTTAATTTACATAACCAGCTGTTTTAGTTCTCTAACCTGCCATGTTAGTTATCCTAATCTACTATGTAAACAAAGGAAAGGTCAGCATTAAGGTCAGAAGGTCAGCATTACAGCGTGATTGAAATTTAAAGGCAATGTTCCCACGTTAGCGGAGACTGCGTTCACGGTAAACGCTGCATATGTTGCCTCAATAGGAAATGACCTCTTGATGTCTATCGCGCAATCTATTACGCTTCAGTGATACAGATTGAATAGAGCCTTAATCAGAGTTCAATCCCTACTAGGTGACACTATTTCCTTTACCTTGGTGTGCCTGGGCAAAAAACAGTCTATGAGGAGTGAGGAGGTAATAGTAGAGTTTAATATGTAGGAAAAACATCTGAGTCTGTTGTGGTCTGTGGTGAGTCAGAGGGACAGAGGGACCCAGGTGGTCGAGGAGGGACAGACATTAGATCACTGTGGTCATACTGTAGCTCAGCCTTGATAACTCAGAAAGGGGACAGGATACTGAGTTGGAGAGAGTCCGGCCAATTGTGTTTCAATACAAACCATGTAATCGCTTTCCTTTTGTAATACTGAAGTACTCAGCTAAGAGACATGAAGTGTCTGGAAATGATTGGCTCTAAATTGGTAAACCTTTGCAATGACCTTGGTTGGAAAAACCCAACATTTCCACCAAATTGAATTTGTTTTAACATTTGATTTAACTGTAAGTTTAACAATTTCTTATTTTTTTGATGACATTGCTCCTACATATAATTGGATTCTCTGCAAAGAAAGTTCATGTTTTGGTGATTGTCTTTGTAGCAATGTGTGTTTTGGTGAAACAAAAGCTATTTGAGAAAAGCTATCCTAATTTCCAAGCTTCATTTTCAGAGTGCCAAGACGAATGTCAGAGAAAAACGATTAGACGGTTGCTGTTACCGAGGTAAAGTTGTTTTTGTATTCACACATTCGGACATTCAACAGACATTCATCAGACATTCAACAGACATTCATCAGACATTCAACAGACATTTGCCAAAAGCCATTTAAAATGTAAAAATCAATAACTCACCGTTTGTCACAGAATCATCAAGCTAGATATGATTTAATCTATAAATGTCTAGCATACTTCTACAACCTTTGTTTAGAGGGAAATTCCAGTTTGGATTTGATAGAGACGTGTAGTTCGTTTAGATGGTGTATGGTAAAAGTTCTAACGAGTCTGTTATACACTATTAGAAGGGGCCTGGCAGAAAATTCTGCATCTTCAGTCATATTAGATTAGATTACATGAAAAAACTATGGGATGAAGGGGTCAGGCCTGACTAACAAAGAAGACAGGTGAATGGATCAAGAGGACCAAAATAACCATGAGGATCAACATGGACATTCCACAATGGAGATAAGGAAAACTAAGAGTCAACCATAACATACGTGTACATATATATTAGCATGGGTATTGAAAGATACCAGAGGGTGGATAACACAAAAAAAGCACTATTATAAGAAGTAGATGTTACGTGTTTGGTTTTTGGGCTAAATGTATACATTATGATTTGCCTCTGAACTGTATGTGAACCCCTCTGCAATCTACTGGCACTAACCATTAAAAACTAGGACTTCAACCAGGCTGTCCCAATGCTCTTTGCTCTCTTAAACTGCTTGCACAAAGCCTACGTGAAAATGTGTTTCTTTCACAAAAGATCATGAAAAACAATATCAACTGGCCCAGATCAGCTCTACATAATTCAACAGAGAGGTGTGCAACTACCACACATTATACTATGTCACCTACATAGGTATTACCAAAAAAATCCCTTTCAATTCACATTCCTGGCAGAAAGATGTCCAGAAAGACAGTGGTCTTAGAAGGGTATTTATACTTTAAAAGACATGTTTTATGTGAATGGATGTGGATGGAAGTATTCTGTCAGTGTTTTAATGTCCTAGTTTCATGTTTTTTTCTTTACCTCCAAATCTATATATGAGTGAGCCTATGAGGATCTTGGGGATCATATTTACCATTATAGCCATTGATCAAACGTATCACAGACAGACAATGCTCAAAAGGACTTGTTTGTGATATCTACACTCAGTTGCCACTTTATTAGCTTCACCACCCTATTCACGAAAATAAATTGCTCCTACATACACCAAGTCCAGTGGTCTTGGCTTGCTAGACACTAAAGCATGCAGAGAAGTATTCAGGTATTCTGTTACTGTTTGTTTGAACTTTAGAATGTGCAAAATGACAGCACAGTCTGTGATGGTCTTTTGTAACTCAGAAAAGTTCCAAAACTGCTTTTTTAATAATTCCAAGACTCAGTTTTTTACTGAATGAAATAAACTCCAACTGGACTTAAAAACAGTCTATCTCCTTTCCCAGTTTCATCAACTGTTTTGAATTCACACTGTTCCAGATGCAAAGGGGGTTGTGCCTAATAAAGTGATGACTGAATCTGAAGACTTCCCAGAATGTGTTCTGGGAATACCCGGGGTATTAAATATTTGGCTGTAAGTGTTGAACAGATGAATCTATTACCAGGAAAAAAAGCCTGAAAAAGGAAATACTGATACGATTCATTTGTTGTGAAGAAGGCTTCAGGTCACCCAAGAAAGTCCAGCAAGCGCCAGGGCCGTCTCCTAAAGTTGATTCAGCTGCGGGATCGGGGCACCACCAGTACAGAGCTTGCTCAGGAATGGCAGCAGGCAGGTGTGAGTGCATCTGCACGCACAGTAAGACGAATACTTTTGGAGGATGGCCTGGTGTCAAGAAGGGCAGCAAAGAAGCCACTTCTCTCCAGGAAAAACACCAGGGACAGACCGATATTCTGCAAAAGGTACAGGGATTGGATTGCTGAGGACTGGGGTAAAGTCGTTTTCTCTGATGAATCCCATTTCCGATTGTTTGGGGTATCCGGAAAAAAAGCTTGTCTGGAGAAGACAAGGTGAGCGCTACTGTGTTATGCCAACAGTAAAGCATCCTGAGACCATTCATGTGTGGGGTTGCTTCTCAGCCAAGGGAGTGGGCTCACTCACAATTTTGCCTAAGAACACAGCCATGAATAAAGAATGGTACCAACACATCCTCCGAGAGCAACTTCTCCCAACCATCCAGGAACAGTTTGGTGACGAACAATGCCTTTTCCAGCATGATGGAAAAAGTGATAACTAAGTGGCTCGGGGAACAAAACATCGATATTTTGGGTCCATGGCCAGGAAACTCCCCAGACCTTAACCCCATTGAGAACTTGTGGTCAAGCCTTAAGAGGCGGGTAGACAAACAAAAACACACAAATTCTGACAAACTCCAAGCATTGATTATGCAAGAATGGGCTGCCATCAGTCAGGATGTGGCCCAGAAATTACTCTTTGCATCAACTTCATGTAATTGTCAATAAAAGCCTTTGACACATATGAAATGCTTGTAATTATACTTCAGTATTCCATAGTAACATCTGACAAAAATATCTAAAGACACTGAAGCAGCAAACTTTGTGAAAATTAATATTTGTGTCATTCTCAAAACTTTTGGCCACGACTGTATTTCTAAATCCCACATGGTGATCTCATGGAACCTTGCTGTTTTTATGTCTTGGCTACTAGGGGTAGGTGTTCTTTTTATTCTGCATTAGCCTAGAAGGAAATACAGAAAAAAGCAGGAAGATTCGCAGACTTACAGTAGCTTACAACAAGATTGACTAGGTCTTTTCCAGGCTATGAAAACTCATGTAGTTTCATCTTTCAAGAAATTTAGAAGTATGAAACTTTGTCTTGACACTTTTTTATCAGGGTTATCCTTGTGCTATTGCTAGGGTTGCACATTTTGGGGAATATTCAGAGGTGGAAACTTTCCATGGGAATTAACGGGAATACATAGGAATTAACGGGAATATATTGGAATTCACAGAAATATATGCAAATTAATATTAATACTATTTAAATGTAGATGTTTTTTGCATTGGATATATTTACCATATCATATGGAGACAGAAACATAAACCTTTTACCTTATCATAAGTAGACAAATTGCAAATGATTAAATCCTTCCAAATAGAAAAAAAAACAATTTAGTTACGAATTGAACTTTAATTAAATGAGTTGACTCTTCACATGGGATGATTTCACTGAACAACAAAACAAAGGGAATATTGAATGATCCCCAATGATCCATCGCATCTCCCAATAACATCTGTAAAATGATACTCTCAAAACTAAAGCTTTGGTTGTCTTCCTCTCATGTCTTCTCCCTGGACCTCATCAATGTCCACCTCTTGAATATCAGACTCTGAGGCCTCATCTTCACTGTCACTTTCCAACCTTGTTGAGGATGGCTGGTTCTCAGGCTCAAAAAGCCTCAAATTTGTCAGGATGGCCACCAATTTTTCAACCCTTGTATTGGTCAGCCTGTTGCGTGCTTTGGTGTGTGTGTTCCCAAACAAGGACCAGTTGCGCTCTGAGGCGGCTGACGTTGGTGGGATTTGGAGGATGATGGAGGCAACAGGGAAAATAGCCTCAGATCCACAAAGTCCCCTCCACCAGGTGGTTGATGAGATATGTTGGCACAACTGCCATATTGCATCTCCATCCCAAAGCCCTTGCTTGGAAGTGTACTTTGCCAGACTGCCAAGAAATTTGCCCTCATCCAGGCCAAGGTGGACAGACATGGTAGTAATGAAACCATAGGCCTTGTTGATCTCTGCACCAGACAGGATGGTCTTGCCAGCATACTTGGGGTCCAACATGTACGCTGCGGCATGTAGGCTGAAGTCTTCACGCTTTTTGATGTATTTCAGAACTGCAGTTTCCTCTGCTTGGAGCAACAGTGAAGTGGGCAGGGCAGTACGGATTTCTTCTCTTAGATCTGCAAACAGAGTCTGGACATCAGACAGGATGGCGTTGCCTCCCTCAATCCGTGCAATGGCTACTGCTATAGGTTCCATGAGTTTCAGGCTGCTTACCACTCTCTCCCAAAATATATCATCCAGGATGATCCTCTTGATGGGGCTGTCCATATCAGCAGACTGTGATATGGCCATTTCTTGGAGACAATTCCCCTCCAGGAGACTGTCAAACATGATGACAACACCACCCCAACGGGTGTTGCAGGACAGCTTCAATGTGATGCTCTTATTCTTCTCACTTTGCTTGGTGAAGTAGATTGCTGCTATAACTTGATAACCCTTTACATACCTAACCATTTCCTCAGCTCTCCTGTAGAGTGTATCCATTGTTTTCAGTGCCATGATGTCCTTGAGGAGCAGATTCAATGCATGAGAAGCACAACCAATGGGTGTGATGTGAGGGTAGGACTCCTCCACTTTAGACCAAGCAGCCTTCATGTTTGCAGCATTGTCTGTCACCAGTGCAAATACCTTCTGTGGTCCAAGGTCATTGATGACTGCCTTCAGCTCATCTGCAATGTAGAGACCGGTGTGTCTGTTGTCCCTTGTGTCTGTGCTCTTGTAGAATACTGGTTGAGGGGTGGAGATGATGTAATTAATTATTTATTGCCCACAAACATTCGACCACCCATCAGAGATGATTGCAATACAGTCTGCTTTCTCTATGATTTGCTTGACCTTCTGTTGAACTGCATCCAGCAAATGAGTAGATAAAGCATGTCTGGTTGGAGGGGTGTATGCTGGGCGAAGAACATTCAGAAATCTCTTCCAATACACATTGCCTGTGAGCATCAGAGGTGAACCAGTTGCATACACAGCTTGAGCAAGACATTCATCAGCATTTCTCTGACTATGTTCCTCCATTGAGGCAATAAAACTTCTGATTCCAGGAGGACCATGGGCTGTTGCTGTTGATAAGGTGTCTGATTCATATTTTTTTTTATTATATAGCCCTTCTTACATCAGCTGATATCTCAAAGTGCTGTACAGAAACCCAGCTTAAAACCCCAAACAGCAAGCAATGCAGGTGTAGAAGCACGGTGGCTAGGAAAAACTCCATAGAAAGGCCAAAACCTAGGAAGAAACCTAGAGGGGAACCAGGCTATGAGGGGTGGCCAGTCCTCTTCTGGCTGTGCCAGGTGGAGATTATAACAGAACATGGCCAAGATGTTCAAATGTTCATAAATGACCAGCATGGTCAAATAATAATAATCACAGTAGTTGTCGAGGGTGCAGCAAGTCAGCACCTCAGGAGTAAATGTCAGTTGGCTTTTCATAGCCAATCATTAAGAGTATCTCTACCGCTCCTGCTGTCTCTAGAGAGTTGAAAACAGCAGGTCTGGGACAGGTAGCACGTCCGGTGAATATGTCAGGGTTCCATAGCCTCAGGCAGAACAGTTGAAACTGGAGCTGCAGCACGGCCAGGTGGACTGGGGACAGCAAGGAGTCATCAGGCCAGGTAGTCCTGAGGCATGGTCCTAGGGCTCAGGTCCTCCGAGAGAGAGAAAGAAAGAGAGAAAGAGAGAATTAGAGAGAGCATACTTAAATTCACACAGGACACCAGACAAGACAGGAGAAGTACTCCAGATATAACAAACTGACCCTAGCCCCCCGACACATAAACCACTGCAGCATAAATACTGGAGGCTGAGACAGAAGGGGTTAGGAGACACTGTGGCCCCATCCGATGATACCCCCGGACAGGGCAAAACAGGAAGGATATAACCACACCCACTTTGCCAAAACACAGTCCCCACACCACAGAGGGATATCTTCAACCACCAACTTACCATCCTGAGACAAGGCCGAGTATAGCCCTCAAAGATCTCCGCCACGGCACAACCCAAGGGGGGAGCCAACCCAGACAGGAAGATCACGTCAGTGACTTAACCCACTCAAGTGACGCACCCCTCCTAGGGACGGCATGAAAGAGCACCAGTAAGCCAGTGACTCAGTCCCTGTAAAAGGGTTAGAGGCAGAGAATCCCAGTGGAGCGAGGGGAACCGGCCAGGCAGAGACAGCAAGGGCGGTTCGTTGCTCCAGAGCCTTTCCGTTCACCTTCACACTCCTGGGCCAGACTACACTCAATCATATGACCCACTGAAGAGATGAGTCTTCAGTAAAGACTTAAAGGTTGAGACCGAGTCTGCGTCTCTCACATGGGTAGGCAGACCATTCCATAAAAATGGAGCTCTATAGGAGATGGCCCTGCCTGCAGCTGTTTGCTTAGAAATTCTAGGGACAATTAGGAGGCCTGCGTCTTGTGACCGTAGCGTACATGTAGGTATGTACGGCAGGACCAAATCGGAAAGATAGGTAGGAGCAAGCCCATGTAATGCTTTGTAGGTTAGCAGTAAAACCTTGAAATCAGCCCTTGCCTTAACAAGAAGCCAGTGTAGGGAGGCTAGCACTGGAGTAATATGATACATTCTTTTGGTTCTAGTCAGGATTCTAGCAGTCGTATTTAGCACTAACTGAAGTTTATTTAGTGCTTTATCCGGGTAGCCGGAAAGTAGAGCATTGCAGTAGTCTAACCTAGAAGTAACAAAAGCATGGATGAATTTAACTGCATCATTTTTGGACAGAAAGTTTCTGATTTATGCAATGTTACATAGATGGGAAAAAGCAGTCCTTGAAACAGTCTTGATATGTTCGTCAAAAGAGAGATCAGGGTCCAGAGTAACGCCGAGGTCCTTCACAGTTTTATTTGAGATGACTGTACAACCATCAAGATTAATTGTCAGATTCAACAAAAGATCTCTTTGTTTCTTGGGACCTAGAACAAGCATCTCTATTTTGTCCGAGTTTAAAAGTAGAAAGTTTGCAGCCATCCACTTCCTTATGTCTGAAACACAGGCTTCTAGCGAGGGCAATTTTGGGGCTTCACCATGTTTCATTGAAATGTACAGCTGTGTGTCATCCGCGTAGCAGTGAAAGTTAACATTATGTTTTCGAATGACATCCCCAAGAAGTAAAATATATAGTGAAAACAATAGCGGTCCTAAAATGGAACCTTGAGGAACACCAACATTTACAGTTGATTTGTCAGAGGACAAACCATTCACAGAGGCAAACTGATATCTTTCCGACAGATAAGACCTAAACCATGAAAGAACTTGTCCGTGTAGACCAATTTGGGTTTCCAACCTCTCCAAAAAAAGGGTTATCGATGGTATTAAAAGCAGCACTGAGGTCTAGGAGCACGGGGACAGATGTAGAGCCTCGGTCTGATGCCATTAAAAGGTAATTTACCACTTTCACAAGTGCAGTCTCAGTGCTATGATGGGGTCTAAAACCAGACTGAAGCATTTCGTATACATTGTTTGTCTTCAGGAAAGTAGTGAGTTGCTGCGCAACAGCTTTTTCTAGCATTTTTGAGAGGAATGGGAGATTCGATATAGGCCGATAGTTTTTTATATTTTCTGGGTCAAGGTTTGGCTTTTTCAAGAGGCTTTATTACTGCCACTTTTAGTGAGTTTGGTACACATCCGGTGGATAGAGAGCCGTTTATTATGTTCAACATAGGAGGGCCAAGCACAGGAAGCAGCTCTTTCAGTAGTTTAGTTGGAATATGGTCCAGTATGCAGCTTGAAGGTTTAGAGGCCATGATTATTTTCATCATTGTGTCAAGAGATATAGTACTAAAACACTTGAGTGTCTCTCTTGATCCTAGGTGCTGGCAGAGTTGTGCAGACTCAGGACAACTGAGCTTCGGAGGAATAGGCAGATTTAAAGAGGAGTCCGTAATTTGCTTTCTAATGATCATGATCTTTTCCTCAAAGAAGTTCATGAATTTATTACTGCTGAAGTGAAAGCCATCCTCACTTGGGGAATACTGCTTTTTAGTTAGCTTTGCGACTGTATCAAAAATAAATGTAGGATTGTTCTTATTTTCCTCAATTAAGTTGGAAAAATAGGATGATCAAGCAGCAGTGAGGGCTCTTCTATACTACACGGTACTGTCTTTCCAAGCTAGTCGGAAGACTTCCAGTTTGGTGTGGCGCCATTTCCGTTCCAAGGATTGTAGGATTGTTCTTATTTTCCTCAATTAAGTTGGAAAAATAGGATGATCAAGCAGCAGTGAGGGCTCTTCTATAC
Organism: Oncorhynchus mykiss; assembly: GCF_057628025.1. Taxonomy (NCBI): domain Eukaryota; kingdom Metazoa; phylum Chordata; class Actinopteri; order Salmoniformes; family Salmonidae; genus Oncorhynchus; species Oncorhynchus mykiss. The sequence goes on along the minus strand of NC_143031.1, from coordinate 36,447,451 downwards.
TACACGGTACTGTCTTTCCAAGCTAGTCGGAAGACTTCCAGTTTGGTGTGGCGCCATTTCCGTTCCAATTTTCTGGAAGGCGGTGTTCGTCATTATTTCTACTCAAAACAAAGGTTGTAAAAGTATGCTAGACATTTATAGAATAATTCATACGTAGTTTGATGATTCTGTCATAATCAGTGAAAACATTATTGATTTATTAAGCTTTAAATGCCATTTTATTTGTATTTATATTTATTTTATTTAACCTTTATTTAACTAGGCAAGTCAGTTACCATTTTACAGAGGCCAGTTCATGAAGGAAGGCTTGCTCATTAAAGTTTTAGCAAGGGTCTATGACAAATCAGGACAGGTCATTTCACTGAGCAGCCATTACAAACACAGGCTGTAAAACAGTGATCACTAAGGTCATTACAGAAAACACCAGGATTATTTGTGAGGATAACATTGAGGAGAGCAGCCTTTTCTGGGTGTTTGGAGTCATACCTTGTGGGATTGGTGATAACCTGAGAAAGATCTAGGGAGTCCCATTGCTTTAGGACTTGGTCAGGTGGTTTAAGCATGTCCCAGTTTAGGTCACCTAGTAGGACAAATTCAGACTTGGTGTAAGGGGCCAGGAGAGAGCTTAGGGCAGGTAGGGTACAGGCCTGTGCTGATGGAGGACGATAACACCCAGCAACAGTCAACAAAGAGATATTTGAAAGTTTAATCCTTAAAACCAGCAAATCAAATTGTTTGGGGACAGACTTGGTAGAGACAACCGAGCACTCTAGATGATCCTTGGTAAAGGTTGCCCCTCCCCCACCTTTGGAAGATCTGTCTTGCTGAAAAAGGTTATATCCAGAAAGGTTAACATCAGTATTCAAAACACTCTTCCTTAACCACGTCTCAGCAATGACCAACACACCTGGATTGGAGCTGTGAACCCACACTTTCAATTGATCCATTTGAGGTAATAGGCTTCTAATGTTAACATGCAGAAAACCCAGGCTTTTACGAGAGCAGAAATCAGTGAAGCAGATATCAGAGCACAAGTCAGATTTGGGGCTAGCAACAGTAGATGGGCCAGGGGGTACATGCACATTTCCAGATATCATCTACAGTAATACAATCAAGGCACGGCAGAGGACAGGGAGAGCTCTGCAGTGCTGATTTATGTCATCTGAATGTGCATCAGATGGCAACAAGATCATATTGTACAGCAATTTCATCAGGTAACATGAATACAAAGCCGGTGAGAGGTGGTTAGAATAGGATGGGAGGCCAAAAGTCCATGTAACCAATAGAGAGTCAGAGTCCGGAGTGTGGGAACATAGTCTGTCCCACGGTTGGGTAAAGAAAGTTTGTAGTCAACAAAGTATGCAGGGGTCATGAGGCAAATAGCAAAATGTACAAGCAAAAAATATATATATAGAATGACTTGGGGCTAGCTAGAGTCCCTCACCCCAACAGTGAGCAGTGGCAATGGGAGTAGATGTCACACCCACTTAGGAGAAGCCTTCATTTCTGGATGCAGATTTCTTGTAGATGTTATGTATTTCTATCAAGTCAAAACTGGAATTGTTCCTCAAAACAAAGGTTGTAAAAGTTTGCCAGACATTTATAGAATAAATCATACATAGTTATGTTTCTGTCACCAACGGTGAATTAGTTATTGATTTATACCGATTTAAATGGCATTTTATCTTTCTTTTTTTAAAGCAGCAAATCGTTTTATGATTAGTGATCATCCTTTGAGTGAAATTGAAAGAGAACAGAAGAGAATATAATGATTCCTATACATCTGAGGACTGTGGGTATTGGAATACCAAAGATTATCAGTCAAAACTTTTGTTTTCTGTTAAGTGACAAGGAAAAAGCATACTGTCCTCACCTACCAAAATGCATGGTTAGAGAACAAACTGAAGTGAATTTGCTCTTATTTTTTTATTTTCCATTTCCTCTGAAAATGGTTGAAAACCTTGTTTACTAGGTCAGCAAAGTAACATTGTACATTTACTGAAAAACATAATTGAACAAACCAAAACATGAGTTGCATTCAGCCAGTAAACTATTTTGCTATGTTTCGCCAAAAGACATACTCAATTACCTGTCTCCCGAAAACAGTGTGTACCATTCTTTATTACTACCATTGAAGTAAGTAGAAGATGAAAGCAGGAACCACATGGAATGAAGTCAAGAAAACTGCGTAGAACAGAGTTCACTGGAGTGAACATGAACCTCTGAGGACCTTTGCTCCACTAGGAGCTGAAAAAAGTATACCGAACAAAAATATAAACATGTAACAATTTCAACGATTTTACTGAGTTACAGTTCATATATGAAAATCAGTCAATTGAAAAATTCATTAGGCCCTAATATATGGATTTTACATGATTGGAAATAGAGATATGAATCTGTTGGTCACAGATACCAAAGAAATAAAAATTGGCCTCAGGATCTCGTCACGGTATGTTTGAGCATTCAAATTGCCATAAATAAAATGCAATTGTGTTTGTTGTCCATAGCTTATGCCTGCCCATACCATAACCCCACCTCCACCATGGGGCACAAAGTTGACATCAGCAATCCGCTCGCACACACAATGTTTTGGAGGATTTGGCAGACTGTGTATGGCGGCTTATGGTTGAGAAATGAACATTAAATTCCCTGGCGGACATCCTGCAGTCAGCATGCCAATTGCATGCTCCTTCAAAACTTCAAATCCATCTGTGGCATTGTGTTGTGTGCCAAAACATCACATTTTAGAGTGGCCTTATTGTCCCCAGCACAAGGTGCACCTGTGTAATGATCATGTTGTTTAGTCAGTTTCTTGATATGCCACACCTGTCAGGTGGATTTCTTGGCGAAAGACAAATGCTCGCTTACATGGATGTAAACAACTTTGTGCATAAAATTTGAGATAAATGTTTTTTGTGCGTATGGAACATTTCTGGGACCTTTTATTTCAGCTCATGAAACCAACACTTTACAACCAACACTTTCCATGTTGCGTTTATATTTTTGTTCAGTATATATATACACACAAATATACAGAGGTTTTCCGTTTTCACCATGAGACAAAATTATTTCTGGCAAGCTTAAATTCACATGTGAGAAACCATACCTTTGCTCTAAAAAGACCATTATTCAGCGGGAACAGCTTAGCTCATCATAGCAGACAACAGTTCTCTATGAATCTTTTCATGTTTCTCTACAATGTTGAACTGTGTGGTGCACAATATGAGCCTGGTCTCAGACTAGACGTAACATAGCAAATATAAATCCAGGACACTCAAATTAGTATGTCACGTTACATTTTAGTTATGCAGAGCAATTACGGTTAAGTGCCTTGCTCAAGGGCACAGAGATTATATATTTGTTTAAACATTTGGTTACATAGTTACATAAGACAGGTTACTTGAGGCAAAAAGTAAAGGAGGTTGGTCAGGGTGGGGGCGTAGAAAAACGAACATCTAGCAACCCAAAGGTTGCGTGTTCGAATCTCATCACAGACCACTTAAGAATTTTACTTAATTAATACATACAAATAATAATAAATAACATGTAACATATAATAAATGTATGGAGACAGATTTACATTTATTATGTTACGTCTACCCCAGAGTCCAGATTCTGGGCTCACAGGCGTGGGCTTGATTCAATCAGATCCTCCTTAACCGGTGATAACTGACAACTGCATGGCAGTTTCATTGTTTATTATTTAGGCGATGTTGGGGGTGTAACTGTGTTGGAGCTGTGAAATCAGCAAGTGGCTCCCATTATACCCATCATTGACATTGGATGCACAAGTCACATTAGGATAAATCCCACGCAGCCTGTTACAAGTTCAAACACTGGAATGTGTTGTAATCTACACCTCAATTAGGCTGACATCAATCCTTATGTTTCACGACTTTCAATTTGAGTGTCATTTCCATATAGCCTACACTTTCTCGTTCTGAACTTCTAACGCAAGAGGGATTTAAGGACGGATGTGGTTTCGCGACAATGACAAGAGCAGCCGCTCACATATTTGATAGCTTTACCGCAGTTACACCTCGACATTGCCTAAATAATAACAGCTGTCAGTTATCCTGGGTTAACTCCAGAACTGATTGAATCTTAGCCTAAATTGAACATAAACTTCACTTCAGATAGACTTAAACATCCTCTACAGAAAGGTTTGAACCTCCTCTTCATCTCCTCAATTAAAGGCGTCAGTCATGAAGGTAATGTGCCACAGAGGCGTTCATGTACCACAAAGACCTTTTATTTTTTTGAAAGGATAGAAAAAAAAGTCTTGCTGCCGAGCTTTTAATGGAAGTCATTGCAGAATTCTCCCGGCACAAAGCTAAAATCACTGAGGAAAGCATCAAGGCCCTCTCACAGACACAGGGTTTTCTTTTTTGTTGGTTTATTGACATTGGCGCTTAAAAAAAAGGTAAAAGTTAAATAACAACAAGTTGACATTGATGATGTCACTATTGCAACCATTCCTTTCAGGGGTGGAAAATGATTGTACACGAAACAAAACTAGTTGAAATTTGTTTTCAGGTCAGGCATTAGATTACTTTATATACAGAGGATTTTGTGCGTGTTCCATGTCAACGGATGACACCATTCTTCAGGCTCATTCAATGTTTTCAGACCAATCTCTATCACGTCCTCCTTGTCCTCTTAGAACTGGGAACAGAGCAGAAAGAAATGGAACACCTTCATAGCAGAGCTGCAAGTGCTACTTCACATATTTCTCCATGAATTTCTTGTGGAACTCCGAGCGCAGAGTGTCATTGACAAAGCGTTTCTCCCGGCGTGCCTCATCCACTCCCTTTGCACAGTTCTTGAACACGACGTCATCGTCCCACCTTAGAGAGAAAGAGACAGGAGAGGATGTAAAACAACAGTCATCCACAGCCATGCTCTAAGCTGTGGTGTGTGTGTGTGTGTCTCTCAACACCTTCTCTTGACGCTGAAGGCACTCGGGGTGGGGACTATCTGTTGTTGCTGCTGCTGCTGCTGTCCAGCCAGGTTGAGCAGAGGATTCCCACTAAGGATGTTCTCCATGCGGATCCTCTCCTCCTCTGCTTTCTGCTCCCGCTCCTGGCACAGGACACGAAACATGTTGGTCAGAGAAGACCAGGTGCAAAGCTCTCATTCGCTGAAGTATTGCTCTTAGCAACGCTTTCTGATTGGCCTTGAGTAAAGATGGTTGCACAACAAGCACTGATCTAAAAAATATATATTAAAAAATCTACAAAAAAGGTCAACATGTTTAACGCTAGAACTGCTAAAGCGGTCATTTGGACTACTCATTACCTACAACTTTTTATTACTCCGAAATGTTGGAAGTCATGATTTTTCCTAAATAAGTCTGTATAACTGTTAAGGGAATTTTTATCTATAATGACTAATTATGTATACATTTCAATCAGGATGTACTATTATGCTACTGTATTGGTACTAATCAGAATACTATTATGTTACTGTATATGTACTAATCAGAATACTATTATGTTACTGTATATGTATCTTTCTTGATCCTAGTACTGAATATAATGTGTGTAAATATAATCAAGGATTAGAACAATGACTGTCTGTTCCTTGGTAGAAATTAATGAACTAAATCTTCAGACTGGCTAGAATGCTTATCTACACCGGAAGACCTTGGCTCAGCCATAAATTATATTAAATTGGTAGGGAGACGATGTGGGAAGGCTTGAGATACTGCCTTTGTACCAGGGTGGGAGAAGAGACGGGTTGGTACTGGAACTAATGACGTCATTTTCAGTTTATAACCTGTGGTAACCTGTATCGTGTTCAGTACTCTCGTGAATAAACTCTGCTGATTGACTTTAAGACTGGGCTCTGTCCATTATTTCTAGAAGGGTCTTACAAATCCTTATGAATTGACAGTGTGTTTAATTTTAATTGGGTATTAAAACATGGAGCAATTTAATTCCTGTATCAATAACACACTGTCGTTAGAATATTAATATCACAAACAGAACTGGAGCTATAAACCAGTTTTAGGAAGGCAGGTCATTTTTTTTAATGCCCCTCCTCCCAACAGTAGGGCCTGCTCCGCTCTTCCGATAGTTGAAGGTTCCGTGCCCAGTTGATAATCAATCCAATAATTTCTTCGAAACTGAACCTAAACCAACATTAATTTCACACATATAACAGATGAAATAAATGAAGTAAAGTATGATAAGATCTTCGAAACTGAACCTAAACCAACATTAATTTCACACATATAACAGATGAAATAAATGAAGTAAAGTATGATAAGATCTTCGAAACTGAACCTAAACCAACATTAATTTCACACATATAACAGATGAAATAAATGAAGTAAAGTATGATAAGAGAGAATGGGTGTTGATGAGCGAGGGGAAGCAAACGATGCAGGAATAATGTCACCAACTGTGAATGAAGAACAGGACCGGCCATTCTGTTATTCTAACTATAATCTCAAAATGGTATGTACCCTATATCAGTCCACCCTGGCCTACTTGGAGTAGGCTACACAGGGAAAGTGTGCATAATTTACAATGGCAAGAAGACCAAGACGAATGGATGCACATGCTGAGTTAGCATTGCTACAAAATCTGAACGAAAACGACTCAGTTGAGGAAGAAATTAACCATGACCTCTGATGATTATTCTTCTGATTCTGAGCCTCAGCCTGAACCTACACCCCCGAGGCCTACGCTCGAAAAAAGGCTGAAACAAATGAAAGGTGAGACAGGAAGGGACGGCACGGTTTGGTAGAACAAGCAGGTGACAATGCTACAGGCCGATTATCAGCACAAAATGTAACCACAGAGCGCGGACCCTACATCTCAAGCGGAAAAACAACATCAGCAACGCACTCACAAGCTTTCGTTGTCTGTGTGACATGGACATGCTCCAACTGATGCCATTGCGTGAATATGCACACTGTGTAAGCACAAGCTGACAATAATAAATGGTTTGACTGCTGCCATATCGACACTTACATTCATTATAATGCCATTATTGCTTTTGTGCCAATTTTCACTATTTATCAAGCACACCCCTTTGCTTATAATGTGTAGACTACTGATTTTTTCACTTTGATTGTGCGTCTTGCTGGTTGGGGTATTTTTTCAATTTATTTTAAGCTATTGCCGTGTTTCAACAAATATGCTTTCTGTTTTCATAGTTGTAACAAAGGCACTCCACGAATAAAACTGATTGAACACTTGAATCTTGGTGTTTTTTGTTTTTAAATATAGTCTACAGTAACAAACTAACACAAATACTAGTGTTATTTGAAATATATATATACACTGCTCAAAAAAATAAAGGGAACACTAAAATAACACATCCTAGATCTGAATGAATGAAATATTCTTATTAAATACTTTTTTCTTTACATAGTTGAATGTGCTGACAACAAAATCACACAAAAATTATCAATGGAAATCAAATTTATCAACCCATGGAGGTCTGGATTTGGAGTCACACTCAAAATTAAAGTGGATAACCACACTACAGGCTGATCCAACTTTGATGTAATGTCCTTAAACAAGTCAAAATGAGGCTCAGTAGTGTGTGTGGCCTCCACGTGCCTGTATGACCTCCCTACAACGCCTGGGCATGCTCCTGACAAGGTGGCGGATGGTCTCCTGAGGGATCTCCTCCCAGACCTGGACTAAAGCATCCGCCAACTTCTGGGCAGTCTGTGGTGCAACGTGGCGTTGGTGGATGGAGCGAGACATGATGTCCCAGATGTGCTCAATTGGATTCAGGTCTGGGGAACGGGCGGGCCAGTCCATAGCATCAATGCCTTCCTCTTGCAGGAACTGCTGACACACTCCAGCCACATGAGGTCTAGCATTGTCTTGCTTTAGGAGGAACCCAGGGCCAACCGCACCAGCATATGGTCTCACAAGGGGTCTGAGGATCTAATCTCGGTACCTTATGGCAGTCAGGCTACCTCTGGCGAGCACATGGAGGGCTGTGTGGCCCCCCAAAGAAATGCCACCCCACACCATGACTGACCCACCGCCAAACCGGTCATGCTGGAGGATGTTGCAGGCAGCAGAACGTTCTCCACGACGTCTCCAAACTCTGTCACGTCTGTCACATGTGCTCAGTGTGAACCTGCTTTCATCTGTGAAGAGCACAGGGCGCCAGTGGCGAATTAGCCAATCTTGGTGTTCTCTGGCAAATGCCAAACGTCCTGCATGGTGTTGGGCTGTAAGCACAACCCCCACCTGTGGACGTCGGGCCCTCATACCACCCCCATGGAGTCTGTTTCTGACCGTTTGAGCAGACACATGCACATTTGTGGCCTGCTGGAGGTCATTTTGCAGGGCTCTGGCAGTGCTCCTCCTGCTCCTCCTTGCACAAAGGCAGAGGTAGCGATCCTGCTGCTGGGTTGTTGCCTTCCTACGGCCTCCTCCACGTCTCCTGATGTACTGGCCTGTCTACTGGTAGCGCCTCCATGCTCTGGACACTACACTGACAGACACGTCAAACCTTCTTGCCACAGCTCATCCTGGATGAGCTGCACTACCTGAGCCACTTGTGTGGGTTGTAGACTCCGTCTCATGCTACCACTAGAGTGAAAGCATCGCCAGCATTCAAAAGTGACCAAAACCTCAGCCAGGAAGCATAGGAACTGAGAAGTGGTCTGTGGTCACCACCTGCAGAACCACTCCTTTATTGGGGATGTCTTGCTAATTGCCTATAATTTCCACCTGTTGTCTATTCCATTTGCACAACAGCATGTGAAATTTGTTGTCAATCAGTGTTGCTTCCTAAGTGGACAGTTTGATTTCACAGAAGTGTGATTGACTTGGAGTTACATTGTTGTTTAAGTGTTCTCTTTTTGAGCAGTGTATTTTTCAGATTCTAATGTTACCTGAGACGTTCATAAACACAGCCAAATTATTATTTTTGCGATAGCTAAATGCCTCAATCGCAAATGAATAGGTGAAATAGGCTGGATCTACACAACAGATGCTCATCTCTACATTAGATGACCTTTAAAGTCTGAAATTGTCAGAGATAAATTAATGGATTGTTTTGTTTGATATTAACAAGTCAATAGAGCCCTATTTGCTGCTCCTACTCAGCAACACCTGAAAAATAAATTTGCACTTGGTTGGAGTCAACTGGCATGACTGACCCAGCAGCGATTGATTGTCTTGTAGCGACTTACCTTGCATTCCTGCTCCTCAGCCCGCTCCTTCTTGATTTTCTCCAATTCAGCCAGCAGAGCCGCAGTGTCATCGTCATCACTGTCCTCCTCAGAGACATCATCCTCCTCCTCATCCTACACCACAAAACAATGAAGATTAGAGGCCGAGTTTAAAAAAAAAAAAGCACAGACTTTACGGTGACTGGTGGATGAACAGGTGGCACCTACGTCAGTGAGAGGGTCATCTGCATCCAGGTTGGCAGCAGGGATTTGATCTAGTCTGGGCCTCTTAGAGGATGAAGATGAGGATGTGGTGTGTTCTGAAAATTGAAAAGAGTCAAACCACCATTTTAATGATGCTGGCTTGAATCCCCTGCAGATGACCCATGTCAACAAAACAAAATAAACAACACTTTGGGCATTATAGTATGTCAGATGCAAAAATCCCATTGATCTTCTTTACACCCAGTTAAACACAGACATATTTTACGTTCAGGTCAAAATTTATCTCGGGACTGGGTTTATTTGTATGCCTGGAGACTCACCTCTCGGTCCCCTCTCTCTAGTCTTCTCCCGGACAGCAACACGCTCCCTCTCCTCCAGCTCCCTGCGGAAGTCCCGGGCACGCACCTCCTCGGGGGCATCCTGGGTAAGCTGCCTGAGGGGATCACACAGGGAGACATACTGGATGAGACAGCACATTATCTTTAACCAGAGGGACCTGTTCCCAACTACTGGTGCAAGACTTAGCCACAAGGGCAAAGACTGATGCCAAGATGCCACAAGGATAGGTGGTGTTGTGTCACTCACCTGTACTTGATCTTAGTGTGACCAGGCAGATCTCGGCTTGAGTACTGTTTGGACAACGCACTGAGATCGCCCTCTCCCTTCCCTCTCCCCCCTCTCGCTGGCTCAAACGTCGGTCTCGCGGCTGTTGTCATTTTTGGTGGCTCTGTAATATTGTGTGAGTGTAATATTTACGGTTCACTTTGTTTATCCATTTAACTTGCTTTGGCAATGTAAACATGTTTCCAATGCCTACAAAGCCCATTGAATTTAATTATAGCTGGCTGGAACAGAGGGCAACAAATATAAATAGATAAAATATTTTATCAACATAACGTTAACAGAAATCAATCCGTATTTAGCTTGCTAACGTTAGCTAACTCGCCATGAGAAAAACAACCCGCAACCCAGTAGCTAGCTAACGTTACTTAAAATATCCATATAGGCTTGCTATATAGTTAACCATTTAACCATAATTTACAAACGATTTCACCATTGTGTGGGTTTTATTATAACATCGGTATTGATTATTGCTGAGCAAACACCAACACACTTGTCTACGCTAACGTTAGTAGTTACTGTAGTGTAGCAAGCTTTCTTACATGCTGCCAGTTGACGTTAGTATGCTGGAAGAATAACTGTCATAAGGTAATGCAAGCTACAGGTTTACTAAAATAATATCATAACTAGCTATCTTTCTCTTTCAAAAACAACTAGCTAATATGGAATAGTTTGCTGGAAATGTACCTTTTTCCTCACACTATCAGGAGAGAAAGGGCCCTTTGCTTTGGATTGTAGACGCTGTTATCACAGCGTATGAACAAAGCCTACGGAACTAGGAAAGGTCAAACAGCAATTTTGAAACGCGTTGTTGCAGTAGGCATGTGAGAAACGTTTTTCAAAATAGCCAAATTTTCATTCCACAGTTTCAGTGGTGGAAAAAGTACCCAATTGTCATACTTGAGTAAAAGTATAGATACCTTAATAGAAAGTTACTCAAGTAAATGTGAAAGTCAGCCAGTAAAATACTACTTGAGTAAAAGTCTGAAAGTATTTGGTTTAAAATGTATTTAAGTGTCAAAAGTAAATGTAATTGCTAAAACATACTTAAGTATCAAAGGTAAAAGTATCAATCATTTAAAATTCCTTATATTAAGCAAAGCAGACGGCACCATTTAAAAATGTATGGATAGCCAGGGGCACACTCAGACATTATTACAAAAATGCATTTGTGTTTAGTGAGTTGGCCAGGCCAGAGGCAGTAAGGATGGCCACGTGTTCTCTTGATTAAGTGCTTGAATTTGATCATTTTCCTGTCCTGCTAAGCATTCAAAGTGTAACGAGTACTTTTGGTTGTCAAGGAAAATGTATGGAGTAAAAAGTACAATGTTTTCTTTATGAATGTAGTGAAGTAAAAGTAAAAGTAGTCAAAAATATAAATAGTAAAGTACAGATACCCCCAAAGAAACGACTTAAGTAGTACTTTAAGGTATTTTTACTTAAGTACTTTACACCACTGCACAGTTTTTCGATCTCAAGAATGAGAAAGGGCTTTCCTCACCACCTTAAATAAGCATGCCCCATTCAAAGAATGTAGAACTATGAACGGATATAGCCCTTGGTTCACCCCAGACTTGACTGCCCTTGACCAGCACAAAAACATCCTGTGGCGTTCTGCATTAGTATCGAATAGCCCCCGCGATATGCAACTTTTCAGGGAAGTCAAGAACCAATATACTCAAGGTAAGGCTATCTTTTTCAAACGGAAATTTGCATCCTGTAGCACTAATTCCATGAAGAAAGTCCATGGAGAATAAGAGTACATCCTCCCAGTTGCCCACTGTGCAGCCATCTTCATCAACCTGGCCAAGGCTTTTGACTCTGTCAATCACCTCATTCTTATCGGCAGATTCAACAGCCTTGGCTTCTCAAATGACTGCCTCGCCTGGTTCACCAACTACTTCTCAGATAGAGTTCAGTGTGTCAAATCGGAGGGCCTGTTGACCTCTGGCAGTCTCTATGGGGGTGCAACAGGGTTACATTTTCTCTGTAATATATCAATGATGTCGCTCTTGCTGCTGGTGATTCTCTGATCCACCTCTACGCAGACGACACCATTCTGTATACATCTGGCCCTTCTTTGGACACTTTGCTAACAAACCTCCAATCGAGCTTCAATGCCATACAACACTGCTTCCGTGGCCTCCAATTGCTTTTAAATGCTAGTAAAACTAAGTGCATGCTCTTCAACCGATTGCTGCCCGCACCCTTCCGTCCGACTAGCATCACTACTCTGGACGGTTCTGACTTAGAATATGTGGACAACTACAAATACCTAGGTGTGTCTGGATAGACTGTAAACTCTCCTTCCAGACTCACATTAAGCATCTCCAATCCAAAATTAAATCTAAAATCTGCTTCCTATTTCGCAAAATAGGCTCCTTCACTCATGCTGCCAAACATACCCTCGTAAAACTGACCATCCTACTGATCCTTGACTTCGGCGATGTCATTTACAAAATGGCCTCCAACACTCTACTCAGCAAACTGGATGTAGTCTATCACAGTGCCATCCGTTTTGTCACCAAAGCCCCATATACTACCTACCACTGCAACCTGTATGCTCTTGTTGGCTGGCCCTCACTACATATTTGTCGCCAAACCCACTGGCTGCAGGTCATCTATACGTCTTTTCTTGGTAAATCCCTGCCTTATCTCAGCTCACTGGTCACCATAGCAGCACCCACCCGTAGCACACGCTCCAGCAGGTATATCTCACTGATCATCCCAAAAGCCAACACCGCCTTTCCTTCCAGTTCTCTGCTGCCAATGACTGGAACGAACTGCAAAAATCTCTGAAGCTGGAGTCTTATAACTCCTTCTCTAACTTTAAGCATCAGTTGTCAGAGCAGCTTACCGATCACTGTACCTGTACACAGCCAATCTGTAAATAGCCCACCCAACTACCTCGTCCCCATATTACTTACCCGCTTGCTTTTTTGCACCCCAGTATCTCTACTTGCACATCATCATCTATCACTCCAGTGTTAATGCTAAATTGTAATTATTTCGCCTCTATGGCCTATTTATTACCTTACCTCCCTACTCTTCTTCATTTGCACACACTGTACATAGATTTTTCTATTGTGTTATTGACTGTACGTTTGTTTATGTGTAACTCTGTGTTGTTGTTTTTGTCGCACTGCATTGCTTTATCTTGGCCAGGTTGCAGTTGTAAATGAGAACTTGTTCTCAACTGGCCTACCTGGTTAAATAAAGGTGAAATAAAAAATAAATAAAAAACATTTTTATGATATTAAAATGTTGACTGATGAAACAGATTTGATATGTAGCACACATACCGGTATCATACATCAAGTTATCAGGATGCATGTTGATGAATCAAATAAACAGAACACATATGTAGATGTATTTCTTAACTTCTTTATTGTTTTTTTATTTCCTTACAGGCACTGTGTGAAATATCGTTTCAGTTGTACAGTTTTCATTTTACAGTTGTTTTAATTGAAAAAATAACAATGTGGCTTTGATAAAGAAGAAACGACCTCCCAACAATCTTGAAGCACAATCTCGGTAAGAGAAACAAAAGTGCAGCTTTAACTCTCAGACCAGTAGATTATCATTTTGTAAAGTTTAGACAACTCAGCTTCCATCTTCATCGGTTATAATTCGAATGATACATTACCTAATTGTTCTTGTTAATACAAGCTGTTTATCCCCCCCAATTAAAACACCTTAAAAATATAAAGTAGGTTGGCAAACAGTAAATAGTACTTTGGTGAATGGCATCTGAGTTCACAGAGATATGTTTAAAGAATTTGATCAATACATCTAAACTATCTAAACCTTCACACAAATGGGGGGAGTGGTGCTAATATTTAACACATTTCGCATCTGAGACATACAATGCAAAGTCTTAATTTTTGAGAAAGATTAGAGAGAAGAGAGAGAGGATTTAAGGAAATAAAAATTTCTTGCATATTTCCAACTGGGAATTACCAACGTTCCAACGTGCAGACACAAATGTGCAAAGAGCAACAAGCATTCACAAAAGCACCATGACTTTTCCAACCCTACACTGATGAAGAAATAAGCATCAAATAAATGCTGGTGAGACTCAAAGTTAACAGTGCAGATTTCAGGGTTAGGCATTTGCACGTGGTGATACTTCAAAGCAAAAACAAAGAGCACATTCCCAGCACTACTGTAGCTTATCTCAGTTCTGAAATGTACTGTAATACCTAATGGAATACACATTTTGTATTTTAAATGTCTCATGGATCTAACGTCTGTACTGTACACTGCATATTTGGTAGAAATATAGACAAGTAGGCAAGATGAATGTCTTACAGACCCTGTTAGAAACATTTGGCACAGAAATATGTCACAAAAAGCATGAGAGAGGGAAAGCAATAAAAAAATCATACAATTTCTGATAATGTTGCTTGTGCACTCCCTGCTGTGATACAGTCTCTATTAGGACATATATTGCAGAGAAATAATTCTCAGTAAATATTTTAATTAGCCTAATTTATCGACAAAGGTCTAAATAGACTGAAAAGCATAAGTATTCTGTCACAGCCTTTTAAGTTGCAAGAAATATATAATAAAAAAAGGTAAGAAGAATAAAGACCATATTGCACTTTTTAAAATATCTGAGTGCCACAAAAGGGCTTGTTCTGTCAATCAGATAACCTTCTAATATTGTTTCTGATATTGGTGGGTCTGTCTCAAATCAAGGCATTACATTCAGAGGTATATTATTGTGTAACACTGTTTCTGGCTATACAGTATCCTCCTTAGAGCTGGAGTTCAGTACTTTGTGAGGTTGCTTGGATAAACAATTTCCAAAAGTGAGTCATGAACTCCAACCACTCCACTGCATGTCACTGAAGCCAAACTGCCATTATGATTTTGGCAAAGGAGGATAATAATAGTCAGTCATGTGCACCCGTTTTCACTTGCATACACTCACAATAGGATTTCCTTCATC